>NW_028176640.1:112500-180072 GCF_949987555.1 Borostomias antarcticus | reverse complement strand
TGTGTGTGTTTAACCCTGTAGGTGCTGGTTCCTCCCTCAGTGTGTGAGTGTCTGGTTGTGTGTTGTTGTTTAACCCTGTAGGTACTGGGGTACGGCCTGGGGAAGCAGTGAGCCTAATGGTGGATCATCAGAGAACTGTGCTGAGATCTACCTTAACAGAGGATATTCAGATCCTGTGAATAAATGGAATGACGAGGGATGTGATCACCGTCGCTACTGGATCTGTGAGAGAGAGATCTGATGTTAATGGAGGTGTGCTTGTGTGACTGGACGTGCTGCTATGACTGATGAATGTGAAAGAGTGAGTGTCTTAATGTAATGCTACGTCATCTGTATTGTACTTTGTTTTACTTATTATGTTTGTTGTTTTTATCTGTTACCTGTTTACAGGGACTGCAGATGCAAATTAGCCTAAGGCTAACTCTGGTGCGATGCATCAAATGTTTATGTTTTAATTGCACATGGTCCCTTCCAAATAAAATTGGGAAAAAATATATAAAAAAAAGAAAAAAATGTGATACAGTTCTGTGATCTGTGAGAGAGAGATGTGATGTTATTAGAGGCAGGTGATACAGTTCTGTGATCTGTGAGAGAGAGATCTGATGTTATTAGAGGCAGGTGATACAGTTCTGTGATCTGTGAGAGAGAGATGTGATGTTATTAGAGGCAGGTGATACAGTTCTGTGATCTGTGAGAGAGAGATGTGATGTTATTGGAGGCAGGTGATACAATTCTGTGATCTGTGAGAGAGAGATGTGATGTTATTGGAGGCAGGTGATACAGTTCTGTGATCTGTGAGAGAGAGATGTGATGTTATTAGAGGCAGGTGATACAGTTCTGTGATCTGTGAGAGAGAGATGTGATGTTATTGGAGGCAGGTGATACAGTTCTGTGATCTGTGAGAGAGAGATGTGATGTTATTAGAGGCAGGTGATACAGTTCTGTGATCTGTGAGAGAGAGATGTGATGTTAATGGAGGCAGGTGATACAGTTCTGTGATCTGTGAGAGAGAGATGTGATGTTATTGGAGGCAGGTGATACAGTTCTGTGATCTGTGAGAGAGAGATGTGATGTTATTGGAGGCAGGTGATACAGTTCTGTGATCTGTGAGAGAGAGATGTGATGTTATTAGAGGCAGGTGATACAGTTCTCTGATCTGTGAGAGAGAGATGTGATGTTATTAGAGGCAGGTGATACAGTTCTGTGATCTGTGAGAGAGAGATGTGATGTTATTAGAGGCAGGTGATACAGTTCTGTGAGAGAGAGATGTGATGTTATTGGAGGCAGGTGATACAGTTCTGTGATCTGTGTGAGAGAGATGTGATGTTATTAGAGGCAGGTGATACAGTTCTCTGATCTGTGAGAGAGAGATGTGATGTTATTAGAGGCAGGTGATACAGTTCTCTGATCTGTGAGAGAGAGATGTGATGTTATTAGAGGCAGGTGATACAGTTCTGTGAGAGAGAGATGTGATGTTATTGGAGGCAGGTGATACAGTTCTGTGAGAGAGAGATGTGATGTTATTAGAGGCAGGTGATACAGTTCTGTGATCTGTGAGAGAGAGATGTGATGTTAATGAAGGCAGGTGATACAGTTCTGTGATCTGTGAGAGAGAGATGTGATGTTAATGGAGGCAGGTGATACAGTTCTGTGATCTGTGAGAGAGATGTGATGTTATTAGAGGCAGGTGATACAGTTCTGTGATCTGTGAGAGAGAGATGTGATGTTATTAGAGGCAGGTGATACAGTTCTGTGATCTGTGAGAGAGAGATGTGATGTTATTAGAGGCAGGTGATACAGTTCTGTGATCTTTGTTTTAAGAACACCTCTCTCTCTCTCTCTCTCTCTCTCTCTCTCTCTCAGGCCACATCCACACCAACATGGAGATTAATTTTACTCCCCTCTGGTAAAAAAAACTGCATCCACACCAACAGTTTTTTAGAAAATATCACCGTCCATAACAAGGAAAACATGGAGATAAAAGTCTTCAGAGTGATGCTCTGGACATCCCAACATGTTCCTGCCATTCTTTAGCAATTACAGAGTCACTCTGGAAACGCTCCCACCATCCTCTAGTTCTGCCGGGCCTGGTCCAGAAGCATTAGTTCTGCCGGTCCAGAAGCATTAGTTCTGCCGGTCCAGAAACGCTAGTTCTCCTGGTCCAGAAGCGCTAGTTCTGCCTGGTCCAGAAGCATTAGTTCTGCCGGTCCAGAAACGCTAGTTCTCCTGGTCCAGAAGCGCTAGTTCTCCTGGTCCAGAAGCGCTAGTTCTCCTGGTCCAGAAGCGCTAGTTCTCCTGGTCCAGAAACCCTAGTTCTGCTGGGCCTGGTCCAGAAGCACTAGTTCTCCTGGTCCAGAAACCCTAGTTCTGCTGGGCCCGGTCCAGAAACGCTAGTTCTGCCGGGCCTGGTCCAGAAGTGCTAGTTCTACCGGGCCTGGACCAGAAGCGCTAGTTCTGCCGGGCCTGGTCCAGAAGCGCTAGTTCTGCCGGGCCTGGTCCAGAAGCACTAGTTCTGCCGGGCCTGGTCCAGAAGCCCTAGTTCTGCCCGGTCCAGAAGCGCTAGTTCTGCCGGGCCTGGTCCAGAAGCACTAGTTCTGCCGGGCCTGGTCCAGAAGCGCTAGTTCTGCTGGTCCAGAAGCACTAGTTCTGCCGGGCCTGGTCCAGAAGCCACGTTTGCGGCGCAGTCCTACTTTGGACCTCTCAGCATTACGGAGAGGTGGAAGTCAAACTATTTGCCCCAGTAGATTTATTCTCCCCCTAAAAAGATCCGTTTTCAGTGATCAAACACTCTGTATGTGTGGATGAGAGAACAAAGTCTGTTTTCATGAATATCCATGTTCCTGTGGGAGGGGTCTCAGTCATGTGGGCGGGGTCTCAGTCATGTGGGAGGGGTCTCAGTCATGTGGGCGGGGTCTCAGTCATGTGGACGGGGTCTCAGTCATGTGGGAGGGGTCTCAGACATGTGGGCGGGGTCTCAGTCATGTGGGAGGGGTCTCAGTCATGTGGGAGGGGTCTCAGTCATGTGGGCGGGGTCTCAGTCAGTCATGTGGGCGGGGTCTCAGTCATGTGGGCGGGGTCTCAGTCATGGTGGGCGGGGTCTCAGTCATGCTGTGGGCGGGGTCTCAGTCATGTGGGCGGGGTCTCAGTCATGCTGTGGGCGTGGTCTCAGTCATGCTGTGGGCGGGGTCTCAGTCATGTGGGCGGGGTCTCAGTCATGTGGGCGGGGTCTCAGTCATGTGGGCGGGGTCTCAGTCATGTGGGCGGGGTCTCAGTCATGTGGGCGGGGTCTCAGTCATGTGGGCGGGGTCTCAGTCATGCTGTGGGCGGGGTCTCAGTCATGTGGACGGGGTCTCAGTCATGTGGGCGGGGTCTCAGTCATGTGGGCGGGGTCTCAGTCATGTGGGCGGGGTCTCAGTCATGTGGGCGGGGTCTCAGTCATGATGTGGGCGTGGTCTCAGTCATGCTGTGGGCGGGGTCTCAGTCATGTGGGCGGGGTCTCAGTCATGTGGGCGGGGTCTCAGTCATGTGGGCGTGGTCTCAGTCATGCTGTGGGCGGGGTCTCAGTCATGTGGGCGTGGTCTCAGTCATGCTGTGGACGGGGTCTCAGTCATGTGGGCGGGGTCTCAGTCATGTGGGCGGGGTCTCAGTCATGTGGGCGGGGTCTCAGTCATGATGTGGGCGTGGTCTCAGTCATGCTGTGGGCGGGGTCTCAGTCATGTGGGCGGGGTCTCAGTCATGTGGGCGGGGTCTCAGTCATGTGGGCGTGGTCTCAGTCATGCTGTGGGCGGGGTCTCAGTCATGCTGGACGGGGTCTCAGTCATGTGGGCGGGGTCTCAGTCATGCTGTGGGCGGGGTCTCAGTCATGTGGGCGGGGTCTCAGTCATGCTGTGGGCGGGGTCTCAGTCATGTGGGCGGGGTCTCAGTCATGTGGGCGGGGTCTCAGTCATGTGGGCGGGGTCTCAGTCATGCTGTGGACGGGGTAGGCTATGCTACTGTTACCATTAGATTATTACACTTTATAGACTTTATACTTTAGACTACACTTTATACAGGTCTGCCAAAAAAAACTATTGCTCGACCGCAACTTACATTATTCAATACTCAGCAGCATGAATTCTAACTAAGACCCTGGGAAAAGAGATTATATTACACCTATATTCAAATTCAAATAAGCTTTATTAGCATGATAGATAAACATCTATTTTGCCAAAGCATTACACAAAATGATTAGTTCATTAAATAATAATATTATACAAAAATATTGACAATACAATTTAAAACCATTTGGCAACAATTAACTATAAGGAATGACATGGGGAGCTGATATAATAATAATAATGATAGATGATTATGTGTATGCATGTAGGTTATATAAATACATACATACACATACTCACCCATTTCTACATAATACAGATACATATAAACTACACTTTCATTCATTTCTACAGAATACAGATACATATAAACTACACTTTCATTCATTTCTACAGAATACAGATACATATAAACTACACTTTCATTCATTTCTACAGAATACAGATACATATAAACTACACTTTCATTCATTTCTACAGAATACAGATACATATAAACTACACTTACATTCATTTCAGGAATTAGTTTCTCTTATTGTATGGTAACTATCAAGATATTTAGCAGCTAATATTGCACATCGACATTATTGGTTTGATGACTGAATTTAGAATTTTGAGCCAGGTCCTGATTGGAATGTCAATTGGAATTTTTCTTTTGATGGCATAAAAGGCCCTTCTTAGCTCATTTACCGCCATTTTCAAGTGTCCAGTGGAATTGATAATTAAACCTAAATATGTATAGCCTAATGTTTTGTGTGTTCAATTTCTGTGTGTCCTAGTGTGAATTTGTTTTCTGAAGTTTTTTTGAAAGGTCAATATTCTGGTCTTTTCCATGTTTATGGGTAATGCCCATGTTTTGCTGAACTTGTGGAGGATGTCCAGGCTCTGCTGCAAGCCCTCTGTGGAGGGAGACAGGAGGACCAGGTCACTTGACCTCAGTGTCCTGCAGGGTCACACCCGGGGCTGTGGATTGTTGCCGTTGTTCCGCAAATGTATTAATATAAATGTTGAAGAGGGTGGGGCTCAAACTGCACCCCTCTTTCACCCCACGGTACTGTTTGAAGAAATACTTTGTTCTCTTATTACCAATTTTAATAGCACACACACTGTAGACATACTGTTAAACTATGGCATGGAGCTGAACTGCTTCTTGTCAAAATGCCCTTCATAACTTCCTTCCTGTCTGAATGATGGGTGACACAGACTGTGATAAAACCAGTTCACACCATCCAGCCCTCTCACACTTCTTCGTTAGCATTGCCAGTTTTTTTTTTTTTTTATGAAGGAAGTGGTCAATTGTTTTTATAGCTCTTTTCTCCATTGTGAGCAGGTTGGCTAGTTGTAGCTTGTTGAGCACTGAGCAGTACAGTCAGTTCTCTTTTTTTTGTGGTAACAGATCAAACCGGAAATAGTTGAGGTCGACGGACGAGTTGTGCCATTGGTGGATTATGATTTTTTTTTTTTTTTTTTAAAGGTAGCCTAGTTTAAGTACTAAATACACTTTTAAAATGAATGATGACCTAACACAAACTGGTACAAACCACAATTATGTATTTAATAAATGTGTTAATTAGTTTAAAAGGCACTTCCCCCCCTATAAAATCACCCATGTACTCTACAGATATACTTTATCATACACAATGCACATGTACTGCACACATAATCGTTTAATTTTCTTTGCATCAAAAGTCAAAGTAACACAGTATCACGTACTGTAGACATACTGTTAAACTATGGCATGGAACTGAACAGCTGTTTGTCAAAATGCCCTTCATAACTTCCTTCCTGTCTGAATGATGGTGACACAGACTGTGATAAAACCAGTTCACACCATCCAGCCCTCTCACACTCTGAGAGAGACGGACCTGCTGACAGATCACCCTGAGAGACTGGGAGCGTTGAAGCATAGTTGTGGTACAGCCCTGACGGTGTAGTTGTGGTAGTAGAGTTGTAGTGAAGTTGTAGCATAGTTGTCGTACAGCCCTGACGGTGTAGTTGTGGTAGTAGAGTTGTAGTGAAGTTGTAGCATAGTTGTCGTACAGCCCTGACGGTGTAGTTGTGGTAGTAGAGTTGTAGTGAAGTTGTAGCATAGTTGTGGTACAGCCCTGACGGTGTAGTTGTGGTAGTAGAGTTGTAGTGAAGTTGTAGCATAGTTGTCGTACAGCCCTGACGGTGTAGTTGTGGTAGTAGAGTTGTAGTGAAGTTGTAGCATAGTTGTCGTACAGCCCTGACGGTGTAGTTGTGGTAGTAGAGTTGTAGTGAAGTTGTAGCATAGTTGTCGTACAGCCCTGACGGTGTAGTTGTGGTAGTAGAGTTGTAGTGAAGTTGTAGCATAGTTGTCGTACAGCCCTGACGGTGTAGTTGTGGTAGTAGAGTTGTAGTGAAGTTGTAGCATAGTTGTCGTACAGCCCTGACGGTGTAGTTGTGGTAGAAGAGTTGTAGTGAAGTTGTAGCATAGTGACAGAACTTTGGAAGGTCTACAAAGATTTCTGAGGATATCTACTGTATAACAAGCCAGACATGACGAAGAAGGTGAAGTCCAACAGAAGGGAGATGGCGATGGAGGACATCTATGCTAATGATGACATCCACAGAGGTCATGGCCCCGGCTCAAGCGTTCTGGATGCTACGCCAGAGAACACAGCAGGAGATCATCACTCAGGTAATGCAGATGCACACACACACACATGCACACCCATGCACACACACACACACACACACACACACATGGGCGATGTTATAGGGGGGGCAGGGGGGGCAACTCTGCTCAAATTCTTAAAAAAAAGAAGAAGTTTTTCATTTTCTTTTTTTTTTACTAATTAACACATTTATTATTTTAAAAAATTTGGATTTGTACCAGTTTGTGTTAGGTCATCATTTATTTTAAAAGTTTATTTATAACTTAAACTAGGCTACCTTTAAAAAAAATTTTTTTTTTTTTTTTAATGAATATATTCATAATCCACCAATGGCACAACTCGTCCGTCGACCTCAACTATTTCTGGTTTGATCTGTTACCTCAAAAAAATGAGATCTGAGTCTGACTGTACTGCTCAGTGCTCAACAAGCTACAACTAGCCAACCTGCTTACAATGGAGAAAAGAGATATAAAAACAATTGACCACTTATTCATAAAAAAATATATAAAAAAAACTGTCAATGCTAATGAAGAAGCTACCACTCGAAATGACAGCGCAGCAGGTGCAATCGAATGCAGAAGTGCTCCAGAGGCTATCGAAGCTATGCTTAATTTAGTTACTGTTGTGCTACCGACATGGCATAGCCTATTTGGAAGGCTGCGGACTGCCTGTGTGTGTGATAGCCTACACTCACTGCTCTACGTGCACAGATGCAGTTTGATGTTGTGATGTTGGGTATGGCCTAGTGCTCGGTCATAAAGTCATATTGACATGCTCGTGGTGTCTAGATGAAGTTTGATGCGTTGTGCATATTGAATTGTCATACAGATTTCTTATAGGACTGTTCACAACTGGCATTCTTTGTAAATAGATGGGACGGGACGCAAGATTACTTTTCGCAACCCAGTTTAGCAAGAACACCATAGAGGTTAGGGTTGGAGTGAGGGTGAGGGTGAGGGTGAGGGTGAGGGTGAGGGTCAGGTGTAGGGTTAGGGTTAGGGTTAGGTGTAGGGTGAGGGTTAGGGTTAGGGTTAGGGTGAGGGTGAGGGTCAGGTGTAGGGTTAGGGTGAGGGTGAGGGTGAGGGTGAGGGTTAAGGTTAAGGTTAACCTTAACCCTAAACTCAATGGTGTTATCGCTAAACTGGGTTGCGAAACGCGTAGACGCGGACGGGATGGCAGAACTGGGTTTTTTTTCTCACATCAAAATGTTGCCCCCCTTACTCTCAGAGGGTAAAATCGCCTATGCACACACGTACAGTAACATAGACACAAAATACACACACGAACACACATGCACACACACCTAACAGACACAAATACGTGCACACACACACACACACACACACACACACACACACACACACACACACACACACACACACCCAGTAAGAGTGATCTCTGTGCTTAGGTGCTGGGAGTCTCTGCAGAGTTGCTGCAGTGTGTCTGGGGCTGCTGTGTGTTCTCCTACTGGCTGGGATCATAGGCCTGGTAGTCCACTGTGAGTACACTAGTACATCTCTTAGAAAATAATTTTGGAATAATATATAGCCATTTTCATTAGATATATTTATTGTAGATACACATTATAAAAAAACATCTATGTTTAAAATCTTTGTTGATGACAGTAATATAGTATGTGGAATTTATCGTGATTTTTGTCACTCCTCAACAGACACTGTGGAGCGAGACCAGCTAGAGACCAGTTACAACAACCTGACCAGAGAGAAAGACCAGCTAGAGACCAGTTACAACAACCTGACCAGAGAGAGAGACCAACTAGAGACCAGTTACAACAACCTGACCACAGAGAAAGACCAGCTAGAGACCAGTTACAACAACCTGACCAGAGAGAAAGACCAGCTAGAGACCAGTTACAACACCCTGACCAGAGAGCAAGACCAGCTAGAGAACAGTTACAACACCCTGACCAGAGAGAAAGACCAACTAGAGACCAGTTACAACACCCTGACCAGAGAGAAAGACCAGCTACAGACCAGCTACAACACCCTGATGAAAGAGAGAGATGCCCTTCAGAAGAGACGTTGTGGTAGGTTCAATTCTTCATTCTGATCTCCAGTCTCATGTGTGTGTATTTGGTGCTGTGAGGAAGATAGGTACGCAAGGCAGCCAGAGAAGAGGCCAGAAACCAAAAGGTCACTGGTTCATATCCCGGTTTGCTGAGGGACAGATGGTGGGTTGTGTTCTGGCTGCTTCACAGTCAACCAGCTGTGCCCAGCTGGGTATGTATGTACAGCATATATCTGTGTGTGTGTGTGTTTGTATGTGCGCACGTGTGTATGCGTGTGTGTGGAAAGAAAAAAGCTCAGCCTCGTAATATAAGAGTCATATAATCAGATATGAAGCTTGACATTTGGATATAAAATTAAAATGTAGTAAAATTCATCAGTTCAAAACTCCAGCGTGCCGGTTGCTCTACTACTGTAGACCACTGACACGGTCACCCTACTACTGTAGACCACTGACACGGTCACTCTACTACTGTAGACCACTGACACGGTCACCCTACTACTGTAGACCACTGACACGGTCACTCTACTACTGTAAACCACTGACACGGTCACTCTACTACTGTAGACCACTGACACGGTCACTCTACTACTGTAGACCACTGACACGGTCACCCTGTAGACCACTGACACGGTCACTCTACTACTGTAAACCACTGACACGGTCACTCTACTACTGTAGACCACTGACACGGTCACTCTACTACTGTAGACCACTGACACGGTCACCCTACTACTGTAGACCACTGACACGGTCACTCTACTACTGTAAACCACTGACACGGTCACTCTACTACTGTAGACCACTGACACGGTCACTCTACTACTGTAGACCACTGACACGGTCACTCTACTACTGTAAACCACTGACACGGTCACTCTACTACTGTAGACCACTGACACGGTCACCCTACTACTGTAGACCACTGACACGGTCACTCTACTACTGTAAACCACTGACACGGTCACTCTACTACTGTAGACCACTGACACGGTCACTCTACTACTGTAGACCACTGACACGGTCACTCTACTACTGTAAACCACTGACACGGTCACTCTACTACTGTAGACCACTGACACGGTCACTCTACTACTGTAAACCACTGACACGGTCACTCTACTACTGTAGACCACTGATACGGTCACTCTACTACTGTAGACCACTGACACGGTCGCTCTACTACTGTAGACCACTGACACAGTCACTCTACTACTGTAGACCACTGACACGGTCACTCTACTACTGTAGACCACTGACACGGTCACCCTACTACTGTAGACCACTGACACGGTCACCCTACTACTGTAGACCACTGACACGGTCACTCTACTACTGTAGACCACTGACACGGTCACCCTACTACTGTAGACCACTGACACGGTCACTCTACTATTGTAGACCACTGACACGGTCAAAAACTGTTTGATCTTCCAGGGCACACCTGTCTCTCATTACCTGCAGCTGGCTGCATACATTAAGGCTGTTCAATGTTTGAGCTGCATGTACACAGATCAAACTTTAAATAAGGATCAAATGTAACAAACAAAAATGACATCATGGCTCCAACAATATTCTCATCAGTGTTTTGTGTAATGTTGTCAAACAGAGAGTTTCGATGGATGGAAGTGGTTTGGTTCCAGCTGTTACTACGTCTCTACTGAGGGGAAAACCTGGGAGGAGAGCAGACAGGACTGTATAAGCAGAGGAGCAGACCTGGTGATCATAAACAGCAGAGCGGAACAGGTGAGAGATGGAGAGAGAGAGAGAGAGAGAGAGAGAGAGAGAGAGAGAGAGAGAGAGAGAGAGAGAGGACAAACCTGAGTCTATAACTATTCTCTATATAGCAAAACACAACTTTTTTTTCTTCCTCCTTGGCAGGTATTAATCGTATCCTTCAGCAAGGTGAGCATGTGGATCGGTCTGACTGACAGAGATGTAGAGGGGACCTGGACCTGGGTGGACGGAACACCACTGACCACAGAGTAAGAGAAAACTACTCCTTCTTCAGTCCTAACTCTTCATGTTCATGGCTACATAGGAACCACCTGTTGTTGTCATGATCCCACCTCCCTCAGTGTGTGACTGTCTGGTTGTGTGTGTTGTTGTTTAACCCTGTAGGTACTGGTACCTCCCTCAGTGTGTGACTGTCTGGTTGTGTGTGTGTGTGTTTAACCCTGTAGGTACTGGTACCTCCCTCAGTGTGTGACTGTCTGGTTGTGTGTGTGTGTGTGTGTGTTTAACCCTGTAGGTACTGGTACCTCCCTCAGTGTGTGACTGTCTGGTTGTGTGTTGTGGTTTAACCCTGTAGGTACTGGTACCTCCCTCAGTGTGTGACTGTCTGGTTGTGTGTGTGTTGTTTAACCCTGTAGGTACTGGTTCCTCCCTCAGTGTGGGACTGTCTGGTTGTGTGTTGTGGTTTAACCCTGTAGGTACTGGTACCTCCCTCAGTGTGTGACTGTCTGGTTGTGTGTGTGTGTGTTTAACCCTGTAGGTACTGGTACCTCCCTCAGTGTGTGACTGTCTGGTTGTGTGTGTGTTGTTTAACCCTGTAGGTACTGGTTCCTCCCTCAGTGTGTGACTGTCTGGTTGTGTGTTGTTGTTTAACCCTGTAGGTACTGGTTCCTCCCTCAGTGTGTGACTGTCTGGTTGTGTGTTGTTGTTTAACCCTGTAGGTACTGGCACAGTAGTGAGCCTAATGGTGGAACAAAGGAAAACTGTGCTGAGAGCTACTTTTACATAAACTACGTTATCATAAACCAAGATCCTGTGAATAAATGGAATGACAATGTTTGCCTTCGCTCTTTCTACTGGATCTGTGAGAGAGAGATCTGATGTTAATGGAGGCAGGTTATACAGTTCTGTGATCTTTGTTTTAAGTACAGCTCTCTCTCTCTCTCTCTCTCTCTCAGGCAGTAGATGTATTGGTGTGACTTGCTGGGGGTGATGGGGTTGATTTCCATGTCTCTGCTTTTGATATCTCACCCCCTGATCATTATTATTATCACCAGGGTTAATGGTATTGAGAACTGTATGTGCACAGCCTGCACATGATTTTATATAATATCTGTGTTTTATATACATTTGTAAGTCTGTATCATTTTTATGTTCCACTGTTTTTTTTGACAAATGACACCCTGGATGTGATGATGTGATGTTGATGAAGACTTAATTAACAATGTTTGTTTAGATATCATAGATATATGATGAAGACTATTCTGGTAATGTTTGTAAATGGCCTGTACATGTTTTTTATATTTTTCAGAACTGAATAAACATATTTCAATAAAATATCAAGTTACAGTACCATAGTTCATATCAAATATGTGAAATATAAGCTCAGTGGTGCGTGTCTGTCCTTCCATTCAAAGACACTTTTTGGGGGTGATTTAGGAGACCTGTTTTGACTGGAGAGCTTCCCCAGAGGCAAACTCTTCCACAGAGCATCTTTGATCTTTATTAGACCGGTTCTGTTCCCAGCTGAGCAGGAGGAAGGCCGCCACACAGTGGGGTTAAACACGTGAGCGAGCACAGAGACACAACATGCATTCATGGGTGGAGGCCTGTGCTCTGCCAGCTCCATTTAGAGTTAATTATAGTTTTTTTCTGTTAAATTAAAAACACACACTTTATATATTTTTTGACATTCAAATAGAGAAACAGTGGTGGTTTATGTTAGATGGGGTTCTGCTATGTGAACAACAGCCTGTCTCTGTCCTGAGGAGACCTCAGCCTGTCTCTGTCCTGAGGACACCTCAGCCTGTCTCTGTCCTGAGGAGACCTCAGCCTGTCTCTGTCCTGAGGAGACCTCAGCCTGTCTCTGTCCTGAGGAGACCTCAGCCTGTCTCTGTCCTGAGGAGACCTCAGCCTGTCTCTGTCCTGAGGAGACCTCAGCCTGTCTCTGTCCTGAGGAGACCTCAGCCTGTCTCTGTCCTGAGGAGACCTCAGCCTGTCTCTGTCCTGAGGAGACCTCAGCCTGTCTCTGTCCTGAGGAGACCTCAGCCTGTCTCTGTCCTGAGGAGACCTCTGTAGTGAAAAAGGAGGTTAGGCCAACGTAGCCGTTACCACACGTGTGATTTGAGCTGGGAGTCGAGCTAAGCTGTGAACTCCAGGCCATGCTGACTGTCATCACAGCTTGCCCTCACTTTGGGGACATCTACCAAACGGGTTAGAACTCCCTTTCCTTTTCTGTAGCAAGAATATATTTTTTATTCTTGACCTATTAAAGTTGATTATCTATCACATGTTGAGAAATGACAAACGATGGTGAGAAAGAGACGTTCAGCTCAACCCCAAACTCTAGCACGGTGTTCTCAACCCCAAACTCTAGCACGGTGTTCTGAACCCCAAACTCTAGCACGGTGTTCTCAACCCCAAACTCTAGCACGGTGTTCTCAACCCCAAACTCTAGCACGGTGTTCTCAACCCCAAACTCTAGCACGGTGTTCTCAACCCCAAACTCTAGCACGCTGTTCTCATCCCCAAACTCTAGCACGGTGTTCTCAACCCCAAACTCTAGCACGGTGTTCTCAACCCCAAACTCTAGCACGCTGTTCTCAACCCCAAACTCTAGCACGCTGTTCTCAACCCCAAACTCTAGCACGCTCTTCTCAACCCCAAACTCTAGCACGCTGTTCTCAACCCCAATCTCTAGCACGCTGTTCTCAACCCCAAACTCTAGCACGCTGTTCTCAACCCCAAACTCTAGCACGCTGTTCTCAACCCCAAACTCTAGCACGCTGTTCTCAACCCCAAACTCTAGCACGCTGTTCTCAACCCCAAACTCTAGCACGGTGTTCTCAACCCCAAACTCTAGCACGCTGTTCTCAACCTCCCTGTGGTTAAGAGCCTCAGAGATCACTGAGACCTGACAGGAAACAATACCAACACACACACATACACAAACACACACACACACACACACACACACACACACACACACAAACACACGCACAAACACACACACAAACACAAACACACACACACACACACATACATACATACATACACACATACACATACGCACACACAAACACACACAGGCCCACGTACACAAACACGTTTCTGCACATCATGCACAACTGTACATTAAGTGTATACACACACACACACACACACACACACAACTAGTGTGTCTGTTTATTGTCTATTAAAGGATGGGAATGGCTCAGTTTTTTATTTACAGTGTGTCTGCTTGTGATTAATTAATATGATTATTGAATATAAATATTTAAGTTATTTAAGCCACATATTAGAATCCTGTCATGTCACAGGTCAGATTAGTGAAATACAGTAAGACATAGCAGGCTGGGACTGAGGGAGGGTGTAAATACACTGAACATTTAAGACCCAGGTTATCAGATGCATGTCTAAATATGGAGACATACTGAGAGATCACGTTGGCTTGACTGTGGGTGGATCTATATCTATGTGGTTTCACACTGCTGACACGATTTGTGACGTTGAGGAAGACGGTGATAAAAAGAACAAGAGACACAGAAAGAAGAAAAGAAGGAGGTGTCACCGTTCCACACTGTCTTTAAGAGCTGATATCTATTATACAGTAACCAGTAGAGCTGATATCTATTCTACAGTAGCCAGTAGAGCTGATATCTATTCTACAGTAAACAGTAGAGCTGATATCTATTCTACAGTAGCCAGTAGAGCTGGTAGGGATGGCGGTGTTTAGAGGTCATGGAGAGATGGAGGTGGAGGATATAAACCTCTCTGATGATCCAACCAAGGATGTTCAAACCAGGACCCCAGAGGAGACCCCACAGTCAGGTAGGACAGATCATACAAGCTGATTTGGCCACCTTCCAATCATTATGCCAAGAAAAACAAAACATTTCAAACAACTCTGTGTGTGTGTGCGTGTGTGTGTGTCTGTTCGTGTTCGTGTGTGTATGTGTGCCTGTATATGTGTGTGTGTGTGTGTGTGTGTGTGTGTGTGTTTGTTCCACAGGATTTAGACTCTTCAGGCTGGTTGTTTTGAGCTTTGGGCTGCTGTGTGTCCTACAAGCCACTCTGAACATCTCCCTCCGTCTCGTCCTCTGTGAGTCTAGTGATTTCTAATCATTATGATCCAAGACAGAAGGATGATGTGATCCCACCTCCCTCAGTGTGTGACTGTCTGGTTGTGTGTTGTTGTTTAACCCTGTAGGTACTGGTTCCTCCCTCAGTGTGTGACTGTCTGGTTGTGTGTGTTGTTGTTTAACCCTGTAGGTACTGGTACCTCCCTCAGTGTGTGACTGTCTGGTTGTGTGTTGTTGTTTAACCCTGTAGGTACTGGTTCCTCCCTCAGTGTGTGACTGTCTGGTTGTGTGTTGTTGTTTAACCCTGTAGGTACTGGTTCCTCCCTCAGTGTGGGACTGTCTGGTTGTGTGTGTGTGTTGTTTAACCCTGTAGGTCCTGGTTCCTCCCTCAGTGTGTGAGTGTCTGGTTGTGTGTGTGTTGTTTAACCCTGTAGGTACTGGTTCCTCCCTCAGTGTGTGACTGTCTGGTTGTGTGTGTGTTGTTGTTTAACCCTGTAGGTACTGGTTCCTCCCTCAGTGTGTGAGTGTCTGGTTGTGTGTGTTGTTGTTTAACCCTGTAGGTACTGGTACCTCCCTCAGTGTGTGACTGTCTGGTTGTGTGTTGTTGTTTAACCCTGTAGGTACTGGTACCTCCCTCAGTGTGTGAGTGTCTGGTTGTGTGTTGTTGTTTAACCCTGTAGGTACTGGTACCTCCCTCAGTGTGTGACTGTCTGGTTGTGTGTGTGTGTGTGTGTGTGTTTAACCCTGTAGGTACTGGTACCTCCCTCAGTGTGTGACTGGCTGGTTGTGTGTGTGTGTTTAACCCTGTAGGTACTGGTTCCTCCCTCAGTGTGTGACTGTCTGGTTGTGTGTGTGTTGTTTAACCCTGTAGGTACTGGTACCTCCCTCAGTGTGTGACTGTCTGGTTGTGTGTGTTGTTTAACCCTGTAGGTACTGGTTCCTCCCTCAGTGTGTGATTGGCTGATTGTGTGTTGTTGTTTAACCCTGTAGGTACTGGTACTGGCACGATGGTGGAGGTAGGTACGACCGTCAGCCTGATAATAGTGGTAGTAAACATGGGGAACAGGACTGTGCTTGTATCCACCCAGCATATCCAGATCATGTGAATAAATGGGCTGACTTTCAATGTGATCACGGTCTCTACTGGATCTGTGAGAGAGATCTGATGTTAATGGAGGCAGGTGATACAGTTCTGTGATCTTTGTTTTAAGAACACCTCTCTCTCAGGCCACATTCACACAAACATGGAGATTAATTTTACTCCCTTCCGGTAAAAAAAAAAAAAACTTTATCCACACCAAGTTTTTTAGAAAATATCAGCGTCCACAACAAGGAAAAGGAGGGAGATAAAAGTCTTCAGAGTGATGCTCTGGACATCCCAAAATGTTCCTGCCATTCTTCAGCAATTACAGAGCCACTCTGGAAATGGTCCCACCATCCGCTAGTTCTGCCGGGCCTGGTCCAGAAGCACTAGTTCTGCCGGGCCTGGTCCAGAAGCCCTAGTTCTGCCGGGCCTGGTCCAGAAGCGCTAATTCTGCCGGGCCTGGTCCAGAAGCTCTAGTTCTGCCGGTCCAGAAGTGCTAGTTTTGCCGGGCCTGGTCCAGAAGCACTAGTTCTGCCGGGCCTGGTCCAGAAGCGCTAGTTCTGCCGGGCCTGGTCCAGAAGCCCTAGTTCTGCCGGTCCAGAAGCGCTAGTTCTCCTGGTCCAGAAGCGCTAGTTCTCCTGGTCCAGAAGCGCTAGTTCTGCCGGGCCTGGTCCAGAAGCGCTAGTTCTGCCGGGCCTGGTCCAGAAGCGCTAGTTCTGCTGGTCCAGAAGCGCTAGTTCTGCCGGGCCTGGTCCAGAAGCGCTAGTTCTGCCGGGCCTGGTCCAGAACCCACATTTGCGGCGCAGTCCTACTTTGGACCTCTCAGCATTACGGAGAGGTGGAATTAAAACTATTTGCCCCAGTAGATTTATTCTCCCCCTAAAAAGATCCGTTTTCAGTGATCAAACACTCTGTATGTGTGGATGAGAGAACAAAGTCTGTTTTCATGAATATCCATGTTCCTGTGGACGGGGTCTCAGTCATGTGGGAGGGGTCTCAGTCATGTGGGCGGGGTCTCAGTCATGTGGGAGGGGTCTCAGTCATGTGGGAGGGGTCTCAGTCATGTGGGAGGGGTCTCAGTCATGTGGGCGGGGTCTCAGTCATGTGGGAGGGGTCTCAGTCATGTGGGAGGGGTCTCAGTCATGTGGGCGGGGTCTCAGTCATGTGGGCGGGGTCTCAGTCATGCTGTGGGCGGGGTCTCAGTCATGTGGGCGGGGTCTCAGTCATGTGGGCGGGGTCTCAGTCATGCTGTGGGCGGGGTCTCAGTCATGTGGGCGGGGTCTCAGTCATGTGGGCGGGGTCTCAGTCATGCTGGATGGATTTCATGTTTTTACTCCTTTAATGATGTGAACATCTATGATGTAGTTTGATGAAGATGATGTTGGGAATGTTTGTGTATGAAGATAATACAATGACTGTTGGTGTATGAAGGTATATAATAGATAATACACAGTAATGACTATGTTGGTGTATGATGATATATAATGAATAATATAATGACTATTTTGGTGTATTAAGATATATAATGGATAATATAATGACTATGTTCGTGTATGAAGATATATATAAAATGGATAGTATAATGACTTTGTTGGTGTATGAAGATATATAATGTATAATATAATGATTATGTTGGTGTATGAAGATATATAATGTATAATATAATGATTATGTTGGTGTATGAAGATATATAATGGATAATATAATGATTATGTTGGTGTATGAAGATATATAATGGATAATATAATGATTATGTTGGTGTATGAAGATATATAATGTATAATATAATGATTATGTTGGTGTATGAAGATATATAATGGATAATATAATGATTATGTTGGTGTATGAAGATATATAACGGATAATATAATGATTATGTTGGTGTATGAAGATATATAATGGATAATATAATGATTATGTTGGTATATGAAGATATATAATGGATAATATAATGATTATGTTGGTGTATGAAGATATATAATGGATAACAGAGAGATAGAGACAGAGATGATGAGATCATCCCCACTTCTTCATTCACCGCTCCACCACTGGGTGTGGTCTCTCCTCCCAGCCCTCTCTTCACAGGGGAGGTCTCTCTAAAGAAGAAGTAGTGATGTGGTTCTTCATCCTCCTCTCTAGAGCAGGACGAGTCACATGGCCTCCTGGAAGGGATGGGAGGGGGAATGGTGGAGTTTGGCGCCATCTAGTGGACGATGTGATGTACTGACATGTGTAATACATCAGTATGTGACTTGTACAGGAGTTCAACGTGAACTATGATACAAATCCCCTCGAGCAGGCCTCTGTACAAACATAGGAGAAAAGTGTACAATGCTAAGACAGTTTGGAACGAACATGTAGAGGAACTCCACTCAGAGTCAGGCAAATGTAAGCATGGCCCTCTTTTTGAAAATAAAAAACATACTAATGCTGAATTTAAAAATACACTTTGTTATATTAAAATAAACGAAAATACTATGAGGGCAGATTTACTGGCGAGGAAGCTACAAAAGAATAATTTAATAGTAATAGTTTTCTGGAAAGAGATAAAAACGATCAATAATTGCAAAACACCTCTCCCAGCAAATATCGATGGTGCGAGTGGCCCTGAGCAAATCTCACAGTTATGGCAGAAACAGTATTATGAGCTATTTAACTGTATAAAAAGTAAGCTGTCTGTAGTGGGACATGTGGAGTCTAACGATGAGGTCATTGTCACTCCTGCTGAAGTCGTCGGCGGCGGCGGTATAGCTCAGTTGGTAGAGCGGGTCGTTCAGTGATCGTAGGGTCGGTGGTTCGAATCCCGGCTCCTCCTGACTACCTGTCGAAGTGTCCTTGAGCAAGACACTGAACCCCAAATTGATATTGGGATTGGATACTATAACAGCTGAACACATTACATTTGCCAGTAAGAAACAGTGCCCTCTGGTGGCGATATGCTTCAGAGGTGTTCTTGTCCATGGTGTGCTACCTGACTCTATGCTCTCTGTTGTACTAGTGCCAGTTATCAAAGATAAAGGGGGGAAGCTTAACAGCTCAGATAATAACAGGCCAATAGCTCTGGCCAGTGTCATGTCCAAAGTGTTTGAGACAGTTCTACTGAGTAGACTTGAGAGCTACATCCTGTCTACCGACAACCAGTTTGGGTTTAAACGAAAGCACGGCACGGATATGTGCATTTATGCACTCAAGGAAATTCTCGATAAATATCACAGGCAAAACTCTACAATGTTCATATGTTTCATTGATGCTTCAAAAGCTTTTGATCGCATTAATCATGAGAAACTAACTAAAATCTAAAATGGAGTAAAAGTGGGGTCCCTAGTTATTTAATCAGAATCATGTCTTATTGGTGCTGATCAGACAATGAGAGTGAATTGGGGTAATGGAACATCTGCTCCTTCCATGTGACCAATGGTGTTCGCCAAGGAAGATAAACTCCTCAAAAAAAGTTCAGAAACGTTATTTCGGTCGATTATTTCTCCGCTTTAATAATACCAGTTGGTATTGTATTTTATATCATTGGAAAGCCTGATTAGTCAACGAGGTACAACTTGTAAGGATTGTGCATTTGTGGAATGAGCAACACAGCTAAAAGTTGCCCCCATCCCCCGACCCCGATTTGCACATAGACTACCCTCTCTGATAAATAGTGAACACTAACATTCCCTTATCCAAAAATGTTACAATTAAAAATAAAATAACAATTATAATTTTGACTCATCATGTGGTTTCCATTGAAAATTAATTACTTCAGCAGACAGCGGCCCAAAGCATTTTTTTTTTCGGCCCAAGGCCTTCCCCCCCATGATCATCACGTTGCTACGCAACCAACCGTGGGTGGAACTGAGACATCCTCCCTCTATTCCAGAGATGCTTTTCCTGGAAAGGACATAACGTAATGAAACCTAAGAATCATGAGAGAATCTCCATTCAGCCACGTGTTGACGCTGGGCTGTGATAGCAATGTAGGCCTATTATAGACTCATTTACACGTCATTTTGAAAAATATTGAACAGCTACTAATATTCATTAGTAGTCTCACTGTACACAATACAGGCTTGAGGTTTTCTATCGCTCCATTCAGTCATGATGAACCAAAGAAAAGTAATGGAGATAAAGAAGCTACACTAAATGTCGTACTGCGCCTTTAAACTTAAAAAGAAAAATGTTTTTACTGCGCCTTTAAGCTCTGACAGCGGAAGTGCGTCCCTGACTCTCTGAAAACACACTGGCTTCTTGTGTAAACTGAATTGTTGTTTAGTTGCTGTATCTTCTACCCGTAACACTGTAAGGTTGTATTAGTTGTTTTGTTTTTACAATGGAAGACGCAGGACTCATCATGACGTGCGGTTTTGCAGGTAGGCTACATAATAATAACACGTAATATAGCCAGCTTGCCTAACTGTGACTTTTATTCCTGTATTCTATTTGTCCTGCTTTTTGTTTAAATGTCTATAATGACTTGCTTTTTGTTTTAATGCTTTTAATTTGTCCTGCCTTTTGTTTTAAATGTCTTTAATGTCTTGCTTTTTGTTTTAATGCTTTTAATGTCTCATGTAAAGCACCTTGAATTGCCCTGTGGCTGAAATGTGCTATATAAATAAACTTGCCTTGCCTTGCCTAACGTTAACGTGAAGTTCGTGATCTGACTATCTTTGTCTTTATATTGATGATGACATCTCTAGAACTAGGAACTGTGTTCCTCCTCCTCATCAGACTGAATGTTGTCTTCCTCAGGCAGTCTCTATTTCCACTATGAACTCTGAGTGTGACCTATGAACTCTGACCTCCTGATGAAAGCATACGTGAAGATGATGACCGAGATGATCGTGCTGTGCGCCACTCTGGCTCTCTCCCTCTTCTTCTGGGTCATCTCCATAGTGGGAAGCACATACTATGGTGAGTAACACACACACACTCACTCACACACGCACGCACGCACGCACACACACACACACACACACACACTCACACACACACACACACACACACACACACACACACACACACACTCACTCACTCACTCACTCACTCACTCACTCACACACACACACACACACACACACACACACACACACACACACACGACTTCAGAAAGACAGTGAAGTGAATCTGATGTGAGACGATGGTGTTTTGAAGCTCAATGCTGTTTGGATTGTCCTAGATTAGTCCATACAGTATGTAATTCGGACACATCAGTGTGTGTGTGTGTGTGTGTGTGTGTGTGTGTGTGTGTGTGTGTGTGTGTGTGTGTGTGTGTGCGTGTGTGTGTGTGTGTGTGTGTGTGTGTGTGTGTGTGTGTGTGTCACTCACTGTGTCTCCTTGGACTCCAGGCACATTGCAGCCGGTGTCTCCGTGGCGATGGTTGTTCTCCATCCTGGTTCCCTTGGTGATCTCCGTCCGAGCCCTGAAGAGGAGGAGCCTGGACCGCACAGGAGCTCTGGCAGGTCCGCCCCCTGGGGGCGGGACTCTTTTTCTGTGTGTTACTTTTGTCACAACTCAGTCATTACGTGAGAAGAGGAAAGATCCGCACACTAATTTCTCCCGGTCCACTTTATTGAGAATATCGCAACGTTTCGACCCTTAGGTCTTCATCAGGCAACTTCCTGTTCCTGAAGTTGCCTGATGAAGACCTAAGGGTCGAAATATTGCGATATTCTCAATAAAGTGGACCGGGAGAAATTAGTGTGCGGATCTTTCCTCTTCTCAAGTATGTACTCTGAGATCCAGCACCTGGCCTACTAAGGTTGGATGTGCGCACAGCTCTTTTGCCCTTTGACAACTCAGCCGTTAACCATAATTCCCTAGGAGTAACCCTGAGAGGCTAGATGACCTCTGACCTCTGGGGTCAGGCTTGTGTTATCAGCTGGCAGACCTGCACTGTGTCTGTTCTCCAACTATCAACACTGAATCCTACACTTCACTGTGGATTTAAAGCAAACGGTTTGGGCTGAAGCGTGCGTGCGTGTGTGTGTGTGTGTGCGTGCGTGCGTGTGTGTGTGTGTGTGTGTGGGGGGGGGGGGGGGGGGGCTCATATGGAGTGTGACTCTGCTTCTACTTGAATTGTTATTGAGAAGCATCCTGTGTCTGCCATGCTTTTATTAACCTCCTTATGAAGTAAGAATAATTAGAGCTATTGTTGATGTGTTATTGTTGCTGTGTTTCATGTGTAAGCAAACAGCAAATGCTTTTGATTGGCCGTACAACATTGGTAAACTCGGACCCTCTGCCAGAGACAAAGATCTGTCCTCCAATCAGGATGAACTGACATTTGATATGCAAATGTCAAGCGGATATTAGATAAAGCAGATGTGATTTGTTATATTAGATCATGCAAATGTTGCTGCAGGTTGAAGTAAGATTGCCTTTGATCTAACCTTATAAAATAACTTTTCGCTGGCTAGCAGCAGTAGTGTGTGTTTGTGCATGTACGTCAGCGTCTGCTAAGTTGAGGGCGGCTGTAGCTCAGTTGGTAGAGCGGGTCGTTCAATGATCGAAGGGTCAGTGGTTCGAATCCCAGCTCCGACTGTCCACATGTCGAAGTGTCCTTGAGCAAGACACCTAACCCCAAATTGCTCCCAATGAGCAGGTTAGCACCTTGCATGGCAGCTACCGCCATTGGTGTGTGAATGTGAGTGTGAATGGGTGAATGAGAGGCCATTGTAAAGCGCTTTGAGTGCCGCTAAGGTGGAAAAGCGCTATATAAGTGCAGTCCATTTACCATTTACCATTTTGTTCAGGCTATCTTCCCTCTCATTTCAAAAAAATGAGAGGCAAATATTCATCCCCCAAAAATCACAACAGCCGCCCTGTGTTCCTTCCCTGACACACAATGAAGCAGTTTTTTGGCTGACTGGCCTGTGAAATGTTTTACTACAAACGTTGCCTTTATATAACCACAGATAAACACCCAGAATGCTCAGCTCCGAAGAGTTCCTCGTCTGTCGGCCTGTCTGTCTGGGGACCTCTTTGTCAAGCTAAGTGCTTGGCTTAGTGCTTGACAAAGAAGGCTAACACTTAAGCCCACTGTTTACTAGCTTTGTCCTGTCTACTCTGCGTCTCCAGCGTGGGCGCCGCGCGCTTCCTGCCGTCCTTTGTAGCGTTGCCTGCGGTTCGTCTGACACGTCCTCAGGAATCAACGTCCCGCAAAATACACACTTGTCTACACGTACGCACGCTGTCAAACAGCAAGTATACTGCAGGCTTAAGAGAGCTCTCCTTGAAGATGTGCCGTGCCTTTAAGTAAAGATCAGTCTACATCCAGGAAATGTAGAACTAGGTTATATCACTGTCTGTCTACTATCTTTTGATGTTTTTTGTGTGTGTGTGTGTGTGTGTGTGTGTGTGTGTGTGTGTGTGTGTGTGTGTGTGTGTGTGTGTGTGTGTGTGTGTGTGTGTGTGTGTGTGTGTGTGTCTGTGTGTGTGTGTGTGTGTGTGTGTGTGTTCCAGCCCTCCTGGTGGGATTCATCCTGACCATGGCCAACCTCAGCTTCTTCTCCACCCTGCTGACCTTCTTCATCACCTCCTCCAAGCTGACCCGCTGGGGAGCGGAGGCCAAGAAGAAGATGGACTCCGAGTACAAAGAAGGTAGTGGAACGTATGAATGAGGAGTCACTCTATTAGGGGCGTCCACTCTGTTATTTGGATCTGAACCTGATTGTGTGTGTGCGTGTGTGTGCGTGTGCTTGTGCGTGCGTGTGTGTGCGTGTGTGCTTGTGTGTGCGTGTGTGTGCGTGCGTGCATGCGTGTGTGTGCGCCTCCCCTAGGCGGCCAGAGGAACTGGATCCAGGTGTTCTGTAACGGGGGGGTCCCGGCAGAGCTGGCCCTGCTCTACATGATCGAGGTGGGTCCGGGGGAGACGCCCGTGGACTTCGGGAAGCAGTACTCCGCCTCCTGGATGAGCTTGTCTCTCCTCGGCGCGCTCGCCTGCAGCACCGGAGACACCTGGGCCTCAGAGGTCGGCCCCGTCCTCAGCCAATCAAAGCCCAGGCTCATCACCACCTGGAAGGAAGTCCCGACAGGTGAGCACACCACTAGCCAATCACAAGGTTTTGTTCCATCTTTTTTTTTTTTTTTTTTTCTCTCAGCACTTCAACTCTTTCTCATTATGAGACGGTGGTTTTTCTGTCACATAGAGAGAATAAATTATTCTTTTCTCTACTGCTGGAGTTCCATCCAGCTCAGAGGTTAGCAGGGAGACACATTATGATGAGGTCAGATCTATCGTATCATAAGATCAGATCATTATCATGAGGTCAGAGGTCGTGTCCGCTGCTGAGCGAAGACGTTTTCTCTTCTAGATGTGAGGTTTTGAATCCAGGGTCTGAGATGTAGACCAGAGAAATTAGGCTAGCTGTACACAAATTGTGTGTCTTCACAGTTTTGACTTATGCCTTATAATAATAATAATAATAATAATAATAACAACTTACATTTATATAGCGCCTTTCATGAAACCCAAGGTCGCTTTACATCAGAGCAATAAACAGACAAGAGACAACAACAAGAACAAACAACAACAAACAACAAGAACAACCAATCTAGCTGCCGAAGGCCGGCGCCTGGCGGACCTCCATGGGGAGAGAGATCCACAGGGGAGGGGTCACTACACTAAGGGCTCTGGGGCCGGTTGCACAAAACACCTTGAGTTAATATTTCCCTTAAGTTCTGACTTAAGGTTTCCTTAAAATAAAATCTGTTGCACAAACACCCTTAAGTATTCCCCTTATGGTTTCCTTAAGATGTCCCTCAAGTATTTAAGGTTTTCTACTCATCTCGGTCTAATACTTAAGGAGTCCCTTAAAGTCCGTTAAGGTGTTGCACAAAAGACCTTAGCAGGCAAAATAAGGGGAAAAACGTAAGGGACCTCTACCCCAACCTTAGCTAAGTCACATGGCTGCGTTTAGGAACATAAACCATGGAAATCGTATCCCAAGAACAGTGTTCCACGACAGGGAGAACCCACTAGACAGGGAGAACCCACTAGACAGGGAGAACCCACTAGACAGGGAGAACCCACTAGACAGGGAGAACCCACTAGACAGGGAGAACCCACTAGACAGGGAGAACCCACTAGACAGGGAGAACCCACTAGACAGGGAGAACCCACTAGACAGGGAGAACCCACTAGACAGGGAGAACCCACTAGACACTCTTAGTGACGAGCAACTGATATTTCATTACAGATTTGATCGACAGTCCAGTAGTGTTGTGACAGATGTGCAAGCAAACCAATGGTCACCATGGAAACTACAATTTTACCGCTGTAAAATCTCTTTCCTTGTATGAAAATCCTGAACGTTTCTCCTTAGCTAAGGAAACCATGTAAGGGATTCTGTGCATCACCCTTAAGTAATCCCCTTAACTAAGGGGAAATTAACCCTTAAGGGTCATACTTAAGGGGAAAACTTAAGATGTTTTGTGCCACCGGCCCCTGGCCCTGAAGGTTCGCCTGCTGCTGTGGTATGAAAGTATTTTTATACTTGGTTTAAAAATAAGAGCACGCGAGTGCTTGATTCAAGCTGGTTTCAAACAAAAGACAATAGTTTTATTCTGTTACGATTTGCAAATTCAGACTCGAGAACAGGAAGTGTATCCAAGTCAAGAGTGAGTGACTGGGGAACGAAAGTGATAGTTTATAACGTGAAAAAGGAAGTGACACAGTTTCAGGATGAAGAGGACAGGGAAGTGATGTCACACAGGAACAATTTGTAGTTTTAACAGACTGATTTTAGAGGAACGAACTACAAAGTTAGAACAACAGTCAAGTAGGAAAACAAAACACTTTGGTGAGACTTGAATTTCATTCACAGTGGCCTAATCAGACAAGCCCCAAAACATCACATCCCACCCTCCTCAAAGACCAGCATGTCCTGTCCAATAGGTGCTGCAGGCCCCCCCAGTGTGAACTCAACTGAACCGTTACTCCAGCTCACTGACCCGTGTCCCTCAAGGCTCACAGTGAGTGGATGGATGTGAGTGTGGGGGTGACGCTGCGGGATTCTGGGTACTGTGGTTTTTCTGATATGTGTACTGCAGTGCAGAGACCATCGTGACCATCTTGTCTTCGGGGCACAATAAAGTGAATTAGATCTTAACTGCACCACCGCAGGGCGAAGCTGGGCACAATAAAGTGAACTAGATCTCAAGTGCACCACCGCGGGGCGAAGCTGGGCACAATAAAGTCAACTAGATCTCAACTGCACCACCGCGGGGCGATTCTGGGCACAATAAAGTGAACTAGATCTTAAGTGCACCACCGCGGGGCGATTCTGGGCACAATAAAGTGAACTAGATCTTAAGTGCATCACCGCAGGGCGAAGCTGGAATGTCATTGTGGAGGAAATAATCAGATGTGATAGGGAACAGATAAGACAGTTAGCTTGGCTTTTCTCAAGCTCATACAAGGATAATGCTATGTTTTGGTCGAGGGGTAGTTCTACTGTGGCTCATAGATCCCAGTGTCCTCGTCCCTGTCCTCGGGGGGGGGGGGGGTTCACAGCCGGTAGAGGGTGAGGGGGGGCAGGGTTCACAGCTGGTAGAGGGTGAGGGGGGGGAGGGTTCACAGCCGGTAGAGGGTGAGGGGGGGCAGGGTTCACAGCCGGTAGAGGGTGAGGGGGGGCAGGGTTCACAGCCGGTAGAGGGTGAGGGGGGGCAGGGTTCACAGCTGGTAGAGGGTGAGGGGGGGCAGGGTTCACAGCCGGTAGAGGGTGAGGGGGGGCAGGGTTCACAGCCGGTAGAGGGTGAGGGGGGGCAGGGTTCACAGCCGGTAGAGGGTGAGGGGGTCAGGGTTCACAGCCGGTAGAGGGTGAGGGGGGGCAGGGTTCACAGCCGGTAGAGGGTGAGGGGGGGGCAGGGTTCATAGCCGGTAGAGGGTGAGGGGGGGCAGGGTTCAGGGTAGAGGGTGAGGCTTGTGAGGCTGATGGGGTGTTCATCGCAAGGTAGTGAACAGGAAGTTCATCATTAGACTTCATAATGAGAGGAAAAAGAGACGACCCAGACTGCTCTCACTCTCCAGACAGCACTCTCACTCTCCAGACAGCACTCTCACTCTCCAGACAGCACTCTCACTCTCCAGACAGCACTCTCACTCTCCAGACAGCACTCTCACTCTCCAGACAGCACTCTCACTCTCCAGACAGCACTCTCACTCACCAGACAGCACTCTCACTCTCCAGACAGCACTCTCACTCTCCAGACAGCACTCTCACTCTCCAGACAGCACTCTCACTCTCCAGACAGCACTCTCACTCTCCAGACAGCACTCTCACTCACCAGACAGCACTCTCACTCTCCAGACAGCACTCTCACTCTCCAGACAGCACTCTCACTCACCAGACAGCACTCTCACTCTCCAGACAGCACTCTCACTCTCCAGACAGCACTCTCACTCTCCAGACAGCACTCTCACTCACCAGACAGCACTCTCACTCTCCAGACAGCACTCTCACTCTCCAGACAGCACTCTCACTCACCAGACAGCACTCTCACTCTCCAGACAGCACTCTCACTCACCAGACAGCACTCTCACTCTCCAGACAGCACTCTCACTCTCCAGACAGCACTCTCACTCACCAGACAGCACTCTCACTCTCCAGACAGCACTCTCACTCTCCAGACAGCACTCTCACTCACCAGACAGCACTCTCACTCTCCAGACAGCACTCTCACTCACCAGACAGCACTCTCACTCTCCAGACAGCACTCTCACTCTCCAGACAGCACTCTCACTCTCCAGACAGCACTCTCACTCTCCAGCCAGCACTCTCACTCTCCAGACAGCACTCTCACTCTCCAGACAGCACTCTCACTCATCTGCCCGGGTTTATGTCATCTACAAATGTAGTCTAGTAGTTAATTGATATGTGGTTATCTTGTTTTAATCCTGATTTATGTTTTTGTTGTATGTAATGCTTTTAGATTTAACGTTATAGGGTTTTAGTATTGTACTTGTCTTCTTTTAGGGAACATCTTCCCATGGGACTACAGGTGGAAACTAGCCTCTGGCTACAACCTGGCTAGTTTACAATCTCTGGTTGTATTGATAAAATCATGTAGTGATTGTTCATTAACTTGTGCTTTCCCTCAGCAAATAAATCAAATCAAATCAAAATCAAGCAGAAATGTATCCTGGACATGAAGACACTTTTATAACTGGAATATATCCTCATTTTGTGATGATTAGAATGACGTACTGTAGGACAACAGTTATTGATCACTATCAAAACAGACTGTAGACGGGGACAAAGACGACTGTGTAGTCATGGTTACAACAGAGCAGAAGAAAGAAAGGATGCTCTAAAGTGGCCTATTAAAAAGCTCTTAGCTGCATATTTGGCGGAAGGAAATAATGTTTAATTCATTCTCCTCTCTCCTCCTCTCCACAGGGACCAATGGGGGTGTGACCACTGTGGGTTTAGTGGCCAGCTTCCTGGGTGGACTGGCAGTGGGTGTGGCTTATTTCATATCTCAGCTCCTATTGGTCAGTGACCTGCACCTGGCTGATCCCCAGTGGCCTCTCATTGTCTACGGGGGCGTGGCCGGGTTGATTGGCTCCGTTCTGGACTCTGTCCTGGGTGCACACATGCAGTATTCAGGTAGGCCTGCTGCCCTCGTGGAATAAATATAGTTCCGTTATTAAGCCTCTGAGCCCCTCTTGTTTCCTATAGCTTAATTACTATTGGCCAAAACCTAGAACTGGGAGCAGGTGAATTTAGTGGGATAATCAATCAATCAATCAAAGCTTTATTTGTATAGCGCATTTCATACCCAGAGGCAACACAATGCGCTTTACAGAGAACAAGGGAGGTGGGCATACGACCCACTCTCTACATATTCCAGAGGGAAGCAAAAAAACAGTAATCACCCGGGGGCCAGATAAGTGAGCAGGAAAAAATTCTTCCCTGACCCCTCTCAACAAGGCGATGGAGCAAGCTCCTGGAGTATGTTTGTCTACCGGCTAAGAACATTTATAAAGCAATACATTACATTAAATTAAATTTTCAGAGTAAAAGAGGCTAAAAACATCATAGGAGAGACATGGCAAACACTGGTGTGTGTCTGTGTGTGCGTGAATGTGCCTGGGCCCAGATAGAGGCAGGGGTCGGGGGTAGGGTGAGTGTGAATGTGCCTGGGCCCAGATAGAGGCAGGGGTAGGGGTAGGAAGGGGGTAGGAATGGGGAACGGACCCGGGTTAGGATGAGGGGAGGGGGATCGGATTTTGAGACACTAATCTCTGACCTCATCTATCCTATAGAAATAGCCATTGATAGCATTGTGCCAGTCCCTACCTATAGACCCTTGGCTATTTACTGAAGGGTGGGTGAGCGCAGAATAATGAATGAGCTCACTGCTCTCCTCGCCCACTTCCATTTGATTGGTTCAGAACGATGTCATCCAAAGCATTAACAATTCCACAGTAAAACACCTTCCTTCCTTCCCTCCCTCCCTCTTCAGGCGTTGATGCGAGTTCAGGGAAAGTCGTTAACCACGAGTCTGTGACCACAACGAGGATTTGTGGGAAGCCCATCTTGGACAACAACGGCGTCAACCTGTTCTCCTCCATCCTGGTGGCCCTGGTTCTGCCTGGTCTGGCCTGGCCGCTCTGGCCTCGATAGGAACCTGAACACTGCTGAACACCTCAGTCAACAGCAACAGTGTCTTATGGATACTTTCACATTCGGTTTTGTGAGAGGGTGGAAAGAAATTGTTGCAGAATTACAGGAAAAATCCTGTTTTCCAACAATGGAAAATGAAAGCTCCAATATCTACCCCCAACGCCCCTGTTGTGGTTCCTCTCATGTGGTCATTATGGCTCAGTGTTGTCCAAACTGGTTCAGATATTTCTGTTCTATTCATGGATCTTAACTGAATCTAAAAGTGAGTTTATGTTGTTTTCTGTTCTATCTAGCATCAAATACCATGTTAATTTTGCAAACTATCAAGATGGCGTCATGGATTAGCTTTATTCTTAGGAATGTGAATATGACATGAGGTCTGGATTGACATGACGTGGTTGTTGATTCGACTGGTCCTGCTTGCTTCTGGGAGGAGATCTTGATTAGGGGCTGGAGGCTCATCTACCATGACCTCTTCCTAAAGTCTGACTTCCCATGCAGGGAAAATCACCTAGCGTTTCACACAGGTCCAGTCCTATGCCAGAAGTCCTCAACTGGCATTGTGGGCCAGGGTACTCGTGATGAGTCTAAAGTTGTAATGTTGCAAATGTCTAAAGTTTTAAACTTTAGAAAATCATAACAAATCGTCTGTACGTGCTGTCACTTTGCAACCACCACCAAAATGTAGGCTCAAGTGAGCAGAAAGGTCCATATGCTCTGAGCTGGCAGGAATTAGGACCATCACTAAAGACAACTAGAAAATACATTCCCTGGAGAAAATGTGAGGTGGGCTAGTTGCTGAAGCTGGTTGTAACAACTACTGCCAATAATATTATAACTACTAACTATTGCAAATACTGTATAACTACTATAAACACTATTGTTATTACTATTATAACTACAAATAGCACACAATAGCATACAATTAGCACTACCAATACTACTAAATAAATTTCAATATAAATATAAAAAACTACTGCTTGTAATACACTCAAAAATAGATTAAACATCTCAAGACTCATCGTTTTAATAAGCTCAATAGCTCAAAAAATGTATAAATATTAGTTTACAATCAATGTTATTCTGAATATGTATTTGAATATAAGGAAGGTAGGATGGTAGGATGGAAGTTAGTAGCCTAAGGAAGGAAGGTAGGATAAATGCTACCACAGTAGTTGTTGGAGGTGTTGGTATGGAAGTTGAGGTGAATGCTACTACTGTTGTTATAAAAAGGATGTCTGTTGAGAGGATTACCCTACATTAACAGATCATCACTGCAGTGGTGTAAGGGTTAACAGTAGTATTAGGGTTAACAGTAACCTTACTGTTAGAGTTAGGGTATATAACAACTACTGCCAGTACTATTATACTACTGTACATATAACTACTATACATTCAATTGCTATTACTATTATAGCTACAAATATAACTGTTAGCACTACCAATAATAATAAATATAACTAAATATTAATAAACTACTATAAACTATACTATATAAGCTAGCCCACCTAATTAAACCTATCTCCTCCCACTGTGGTCAATTGACACCACAATTTCTACACTACGTCTACAGACTGTCCTCCACAAACCTTCTTTGCTGGATTTTTTAAAATATCATAATTTGGTGCAAAAAAATGTTTTACTGTAAACAGTATGCAGCTACTGCAGAGAAAAAAAGACACATTTTGGATCTAGTGTGAGATTTTTCAGAATTTCATCTGAAAAACTAAATTTTTGCAGTATTCTGAATTCTGTTCTCATGTAAACTATTTCTGTCCATGCAGAAAAGCACATAACCCATTGTCTCATTCCATTGTAACAGCGAGCTCCACCAATCAAAGAGACGTCGCTGTTGGTAACCCCGCCCAAAATGGCGGAGCCTACAACCTGCCAAAATGGCGCTGGCATTGATTCTGATTGAGGCTGAGTACACCTGCATTTACTGCACAATCAAGCAAGACAAGCCAAAAAACATTTCAGTCCCCAGCCAGGTCAGCGCCAGAGTAGTCAATGGAGATGGAGCATCTTTAAACATCACTGTATCACTTATAGAGCAGATGGATGACTGACTGACTGACTGACTGAATGACTGACTGACTGACTGACTGACTGACTGACTGACTTCTCTGTGTGCTGCTGCCATCTTCTGATTTGTCGTCTTCCCTGTCCCCTAGATTGATACAACATGCCAACCTGGTGATGCCATCCATGGCTTCTCACTTGGTAGCTAGCTACAGGATCAGGGCTAGACCAGGGCAGTTCAGGTTTCCATCTTGTTTTTTTGTTTTGTTTTTTAAAAGTTCTACACTGGCTTAAATGGGTGAACTGTTTTTTTTGTTTCCCTCAGGAAGATTAGGAATATAATTAATATATGTAGGCTATACCCCCTCCCTCTTTCTGTGAAGTGCACTGTGTTACCTTTGTGTATGAAATGTGCTACTGTAAAGTTTGATTAGATAGAAAGACAGACAGACAGACAGACAGACAGATAGACAGACGGATAGATAGATAGATAGATAGATAGATAGATAGATTTGACATGACAGGGTACAAGTTGACTGAGGATAGGATGAGGAGTCCAGATTGCATCATTCATTGACTTATGCACACAGTAGGTCCTAGAGCTGCTTTCTATTCGAGAGTCCACTCCTGTGTTCCCTTCATGGGCCTTCTGTTGGGCATAAACACGTTCCCTGTAATCTTAAGAAGAGTGAACAAGGACATAGGAGGAACCGCTGTATCTAGACTGGAATGCAGCCCCGTCAGTCCCTAGTCTACTCTGAGAAACGAGTCATAGTCAGTCACAGAGCAATGTGCAGCAGCAACATGTGAGGTGTTGTGAGAGGAAAGGGATGTCCGAGGGAAACGACCACCAAACGACTGTCAATCATCTACAGTTGATACACTGTACATATAAACAGAACAGATAGATTTGTAAATAAATAAAAAAGGTTGAAGTGCTTACACAGTTCTCGCTTATTTACTGTATTGTTTCTATTTTTCAAACTGGGATATGTTTACACATTTCCTTATATCTTTAATTGAACTTACATTTGTTTGTTTTATTTCACACTTGTTTTGGCAATGTAAACATGTTTCCCATGCCAAGAAAGCCCCTTGGAATTGAACTGGGAGAGCTGGGGTTATTCCTGGAGGAGGGAGCAGGGGTCACACCTCATGCCATTGTGTAATGGAAGCAAGGGTGTGAACTGTAGACAGGCCCGGCTAGCTCAGTCGGTAGAGCATGAGACTCTTAATCTCAGGGTCGTGGGTTCGAGCCCCACGTTGGGCGCAAGGTTTTTACAGGAGTGGTGCATGCCTTGCTTCAGAATGCACAACTATGTGAAATGCTGGGAAGTAGTGTAGGATGAAATGCAGTAAGAAGGAGGAAGTGTTCTGTGGGTACAGCCTTCCCACATCTGAACCCTGACTCATCTTCATTCCACCCTGCTTTGACATGTTTTAACCCTTTTAATACGACCACGTCACCGGCAACATTTTAAAAATATCTAACAATTTAATAATATTAAAAAAATATCTAACAAATCAAAAAAAAATCCTCACTCCAACACTTGCGGAAAGCTGAGAAACTGCGCTTTCTAGTATTATAGGGAAAATCCAATTAATATTCGAAATGTTGTCACTGTATTTTCAGGGTTAAAAGGGTTAACAAACCAGACAAAAGCACCTATACATACTAAATTGTTAGGCTGTTTTTTAATTTGAATACATCCCCCACCCAAGCCCTCAAAATCACTTCAGTGAGTATAGTTGTCCCTAAAGTTCCCCATATATCTTGAACAGGATGATATGTCAACCCTCTCCAGCAGGTGCAGACGACGCTAGCCTTGTGTTTGAAGCTTCAAAGAGACCCCCACCACCACAGAAGAAGACTACCTCGGAAAAATAAATTCACTCGGACAAAACGTGTCTAAATAAGTTATTTAATGGAAGCGCCGAGGCTTCAAAACCCAGCATTTGTTTGAATAGACCCTTTTGCTTAGGTAAGTGAAGTTTCATGTTTATCTGACACTTGTAAATATGAGCGTCTCTCCTAAATAGGCCGACACCGATTTATTTTGACGGCTGTTGTGTAGAGCTGTGTATAGTTTATTCTTTACAATACTGTCTAATCTACTGTCATTGTTGTCTTATTGTATGCATCTCATAGCACAGCGATTGAGCACCCACTCACTCACTCACTCACTCACTCACTCACCCTGTATTACTGTGCACAAATAAAGTGACCGTTTTCTATTAGACACATTTGTTATGACCGATACGGTTTATTTTTGAAAATTCAAACCATGACACACTGGGAAAACAAGTTTAGGGAGTGTGAAGAATGTGGTCAGACGGGAGAGGTAATAGGAGGTGGGGTGTGTTATGTTTGGGACGCGGCCACTACCAATGAAACGAGCGCGTTTGAAACAAGCGCCACCTTCGAAATATCCTCCTTTATAATAAACACACCGAACTGTCAACTGTATGAACAAACTCCTCTTTCTGACAGCAGTCTGCGAGATCATTACCTTTAAGCAAGGTGGGTTTAATGGATTCACGATATTTAACGGATATGATTCTTAGTTTGTTGTTGACGAAGTACTGTAGGATATTTTTCATGTTATGTTATCTTCTTATCTATTATGAAAATGCAACTATAACGTCAGTTAACGTCACATTCGGGGTTGGTGAGAAAGCAATGTTCATTGATGTGATTCGTATCATGCACAGGGAATATGAACACTGAAGGAGCACTGAAAGAGACAGATTCCTTCAAACCGCCACCGACCACGAGTCTGGCGTCGAGGAAGAAGATTCAAGAAAAGTGAGTACAAATGTAAAGTAATGTAAAGTCAAACAACCAGAGTTTGTTTTTTTAAGGGTCTGGGGAGTTTGGGATGTGGGTATAGGGATGAGTCTTTGCTACATAACTTTTTTGTATTCCTTCTATGTATGTAACTTTCCTACTGTGTGCTATTTGCCCCACTAGACTGTATATTTATTTGCCCAGGGACTGCGGGTGGAAATTAGCTGTTTTAGCTTTAACCTTGTACAGTGCATCTCTCCCTATTCTATAGGGTAAATGTCTACTGTACCTTGTCCCTGTCTTAAAAATAAATAAAAATCAATCAATCAACCACACGGACGATTATTAGGCTATATGGGATTTGTTTCCACACGGACTTGTTAGAGTATGCCACTTGTGAAGAGTAGCTGAAGTTATGATGGATTTTAATAAATATAAGCAGCTGACAATGCTTTAATGGTCCGTTCTGTGTAGGGTAGAGAAGGCAGAATGGAACAGATGGTATTCAACATTATTGCAATATATATTACAACAACAATTATTGCAATTATTAGCATTTTAGCTCAGTCATGTATCATTCAATATATAATATATATTGAATGAATATGAATATATATTCATTCACATACCCTGGAATGCAGTAAGGCAAGGCAAGGCAAGTTTATTTATATGGCACATTTCAGCCACAGGGCAATTCAAGGTGCTTTACATGAGACATTAAAAGCATTAAAACAAAAAGCAAGACATTATAGACATTTAAAACAAAAGGCAGGACAAATAAATTAAAAGCATTAAAACAAAAAGCCACACATTTCATGTAGCCAGATGTCATAACCGTATAGTTATTGCAATTGTGTGACACCTGTGTTGCAGGTGTGAGATATGGAGCCCAACTGATAGCATGGTGTCCCCGTGCACGCGACAGCTGATGAAGAAAGCCACCAAGGCCAAAGACACGTAAGATGATGAAACGGCCTATATTATTGTGTTTGTGAGAGAGCGACTGAATTGAGTTTCCTTGATATAATTCAACTGCTATAAACATGTTTTATGTATTTAATTCTTCACAGACAGTCGTCTCCTTTATCCAGGCGGGATCATGGGGGGAAGGAAAATGCTCCTCACACAGATAGCCTTTGAGATGAACGATGGTTCTTCAGAGATATATTGGCCATGATCAACCGCTGACACCTTTCTGTTCTCACCCAGCTTGTATTCGTGTCCAGTATGCTGCTAGTAGGGTGTAGTAGCTATCCCACTGTACTGTGTTAGGGTGTAGTAGCTATCCCACTGTACTGTGTGGTAGTAGGATAGCAGGATGTATGCCCTGCTCCACTATACAGTATGGTGTTGTTTCATGATGGATAGCTCTGAACAGTATGGTGTTGTTTGATGATGGATAGCTATGAACAGTATGGCATCTGTTTGTTTGTTTTTTAATATAATATTATGGGATTCATTTCCATGTGCGCATGGAAGTCAAAGAATGGTGATTCATGCACTGTGTTTGACTTTATTTTATAACACTTGCTCCTAAGCCTCTGCCTCTTATACATGGTGTTGTTTTTGTGTCTTAGGTGAATGTATGCTGCTGTTTGCACTTTAAGGATTTAGTGTAGTTCTTGTACACAGCTTCCAAGTTCAATGTGTTAATCTCTTATCCGAGTCTATTCTACTCTGCACACGGATAAGCGAGGAGGTTGAGGTATTATCCCATAGGCTACTTTGCTGCTTGGTTCATACTTTTGGTCAATATAGAATGTTGTTGTGAAAAAGAATGTAAAGAGGTTACATGTATGCACAATACAGCCTCTAAAACTAGTATGAATAATGTTTTTTTTTAATGAAAATATAGGAGGCTGTCTATGATTAATAAAACGTGAATACCATATTAGGAACAGATTCTGTGTTTTTTACTCTTACTAAATGAGAACAAGGTAAGATATTAGAGTCCTGCTAATTATCAATGACATGATGGAATAGGCCTTTGGGCTTATGTTGTCACAGTATTAGGCAAAACTATAAACACTTACACAAATAGTAGGCCTAATCATGCCAATCATGTAAACATAAAAGCAACTTGTTGACGTTATCCTTATTTATGTACCTGTCTCTTGGCATGTGTGTGACTTGGCTTCGTGGCTTCTGTACTAGAGACGAAGTAGAAACCAGTCGGTCTAGCCCATGGATATATTAATAGAATAGAACAGAATAGAACAGAATAGAACAGAACAGAACAGAACAGAATAGAACAGAACAGAATAGAACAGAACAGAATAGAATAGAACAGAATAGAACAGAACAGAACAGAACAGAACAGAACAGAATAGAACAGAACAGAATAGAATAGAACAGAACAGAATAGAATAGAATAGAACAGAACAGAACAGAATAGAATAGAATAGAATAGAACAGAACAGAACAGAATAGAATAGAATAGAACAGGTCTAGCCACTTTCCATCCTCGGTCATCACATGATCTCTCAGCATGACGCAGAGGAAGCAGGCGCCATTAGCAGTGCTGGGGTGAGAGAGAGGCAAGAGGAAAGCAAACCTGTCAGATATCACTCTACTAGACTGAGCACTCACCAGCTCAATACACAACTAAGATTATCAGCTTTGCTCTCTTGATTTCGAAATAACTATCTGATGTGACTGGGGGATTTAAAGCACTTAAAGGACTATTCTAGAGAAGGAGGGACTCTATTCTAGGGAGGAAGGACTCTATTCTAGGGAGGAAGGACTCTATTCTAGGAAGGAAGGACTCTATTCTAGGGAGGAAGGACTCTATTCTAGGGAGGAAGGACTCTATTCTAGGGAGGAAGGACTCTACTCTAGGGAGGATCTCTTCACCATGGCGGCTGGAGGAAGGACCTACTCCTTCAAGGTGGTTCTCCTGGGAGAGGGCTGCGTGGGGAAGACCTCGCTCGTCCTGAGATACTGCGAGAACAAGTTCAACGACAAACACATCACCACTCTGCAGGTACGGGGATGTCCCTTTTACACAGAACACCGGTGTCAAGGTTCTAGAACCTTGCCCCTCCAACGTTCTAGAACCCTGCCGCTCCTCCAACGTTCTATGTAGATATCTACAGTGCTAGCTAGCTATGCTAGTTAGATATCTACAGTGCTAGCTAGCTATGCTAGTTAGATATCTACAGTGCTAGCTATGCTAGTTAGATATCTACAGTGCTAGCTAGCTATGCTAGTTAGATATCTACAGTGCTAGCTAGCAATGCTAGTTAGATATCTACAGTGCTAGCTAGCTATGCTAGTTAGATATCTACAGTGCTAGCTAGCTATGCTAGTTAGATATCTACAGTGCTAGCTAGCTATGCTAGTTAGATATCTACAGTGCTAGCTAGCTATGCTAGTTAGATATCTACAGTGCTAGCTAGCTATGCTAGTTAGATATCTACAGTGCTAGCTATGCTATGCTAGTTAGATATCTACAGTGCTAGCTAGCTATGCTAGTTAGATATCTACAGGGCTAGCTAGCTGTGCTAGTTAGATATCTACAGTGCTAGCTAGCTATGCTAGTTAGATATCTACAGTGCTAGCTAGCTATGCTAGTTAGATATCTACAGTGCTAGCTAGCTATGCTAGTTAGATATCTACAGTGCTAGCTAGCTATGCTAGTTAGATATCTACAGTGCTAGCTAGCTATGCTAGTTAGATATCTACAGTGCTAGCTATGCTAGTTAGATATCTACAGTGCTAGTTAGATATCTACAGTGCTAGCTAGCTATGCTAGTTAGCCAGCCCACGCAAACTGTCACGGATGTGTCGCATAATGAGTTTCAAAGTTTGAGCTAAAGACAGAATAACAAAGTTATATTCATGGTTATATTCATTATGGAGACAGGTGATTTAGCTAGCTAGCTAACGGGAGTGCTAGTGGGTTAGCTAGCTAGCTAGATAGCTACTAGCTACGCATAACGAACATGAACGTCAGCTAACTTGACTTATTAGTAGACATGGGCCGTGTCCGAAATGCATACTACTTGCTAGATTCAGCATGCTACATCAAAACTGCATACTGTATTTCGCCTACTATATAGTAGGTATAGTAGTAGGTATAGTAGTAGGTATAGTAGGTATAGTAGTAGGTATAGTAGGTATAGTAGTAGGTATAGTAGGTATAGTAGGTACTATATAGTATGTAGTATGCCTACTATATAGTGCCTACTAGATAGCAAGTAGCAGGTAGTATGCATTTCGGACACGGCCATGAACTTTGCTGGCTCGGGCTACTCCACCCAAATGTCTATTTTGTCGTGTTTAGGTTGAATAGAAACACAGGAGTGAGCTCAATGCTTCAAGGTTAAATAGTAGTGTTATTGGGAGAGCGAACAAGCAGAGTTTAGCTTAGCCAGCCAGCTCACTTCCCAGGGCAGGATGCAGGACGCGGTCAGGGAGAGTGAGCTGTGACACAGCATTTCGGGGGCAGAGGTGTACGTGAGAGAGGCCAGGTTCTCTCCACACCTCATTTAACACGTAGAACAGGGGGCCAGGTTCTCTCCACACCTAGAACCCCACGTAGAACAGGGAGGGGAACGCGAGAGAGGACGGTCGGGGGCAGAGCTGTACGTGAGGGATAGGCTAGCAGCAAGTCCTCAAAAAAGGCTTTAGTTTTCGAGATACCCCTACCCGAGTTAGAACAAGGTACCCCTACCCGAGTTAGAACAAGGTACCCCTACCCGAGTTAGAACAAGGTACCCCTACCCGAGTTAGAACAAGGTACCCCTACCCGAGTTAGAACAAAACACAACCATGCTTTTTCATATCCCCTATGTGTCCCATTAATGAGATGGATGGTTGTGGAACTTTAGTTTTGTGGGAAATACGTTTTTTGGGCTATTCTTTAGACCTCCCCTAATATCTGAAAAAGAGCCAAATTAAGCCTGGTTGTGTTTTGTTCTAACTCGGGTAGGGGTACCTCAAAATCTGAGGGCCCCTCCTGCTAGACTAGGAGGCCAGGTTCTCTCCACACCTAATTTAACATGTAGAACAGGGAGGGGAACAGCGAGAGAGGATGGTTTTGTTGTGGGTTGCATGGTCGCATTTACTGCCCGTGACTACTAGGACAGTCTGGGAAAGAGGCTTGGCACTACCATTCCTTGCTATCTTTACCAATGGACCATACTAGACTAAACCTTTGGATAGGAAAATGAACCAGGTACCAAGCAGGGTGCAATTGATCCATTTGTGGGAACTTAGGGATTGTTATTCCCTCTGCCTTGTGATGACTTGTGTGGGAGTGTGATTCAAGGCTAAATCGGTAGGTCTAGGGTGTTTATTAACGGAAGATGGAAAGGCTTTATGGCTCTCTGGAGAGGGACACTCTTGTGACATTCACCCCTTACATCACAGGAAGGTGCTTATTACAAAAGGCTATTGTGAGCCTGCGGATGAATTCCAGGGTTTGTACAGAGTTGCCTCACCAAGAGCCCCACGTCCTGAACAGTCAAACCACGGCCCCTTCATAGCAGCACGGTGTGGCTTTCTTGGCCTGCCTATGGGTCATGTGAACGGGCCGCGCCTCCACAGTCATGCTTCGCAGCAGGGTGCGGCGCGGACGGGAGTTGTTGTGTGGTTCACTACCTCTCTCACTATTTCCTAGTAAACACCGTTTAACTTGAATGTTGGACTCCCCCCATGAAAGCACATGATGTAGCATAAGACGGATGTGAAACTGAGGGGGGGTATGTGAACCAGCTGTGAGTAGGCTGTGTGTAATTCACTGTAATGCTAGTTTCAGGTAGCCTACTTCTCATAGTATTGAACAGAGTTAGGGTTGCTGCCTATTAGGCCGAGGCCTACATTCTAAGGAGCTGCAACAGGTGCGGTGCATAGGGCTGGGTTTAAAAAATCGATTAATCGATTCTGAATCAAATGATTCTGAATCGATTCATGAATCCCAAAATCGATCTTTTATTTAATGAATGAATAAATGAAGGAATGAATAGTTCATTAATTCATTTAATGATTCATTCATTCATTCATTTTTGGAAATCAGTATTGATACCCAGCCCTAGTATTGATGTGTTGCATAACTTGGCAGTCATGTAATTAAGGTTACAGCTAAAAAACAAAACAGGTTTTAGTAACACTAACCGAATCGATATTGAATCAAATCGAATTGAATCGGAATCGAATCGATTCTTGAAATTCGACTCGATACCCAGCCCTAGTGGTGCATTAAATGCGTTGCCAATCAAATCCTTTATTGAACTCCACCCCATGGCTGTGTGTATGGTTGTCTTTGCCGCCGGATATCTGACTCCCAGTTTGCTCACAGGCCTAGGAGTGACCGTTCACCTCCCGATGAGGTCTGTATCTAGGTCCTAACAAGGAGTCAGTACCTAGGACCTAACAAGGAGTCAGTACCTAGGGCCTAACAAGGAGTCTGTATCTAGGTCCTAACAAGGAGTCAGTATCTAGGACCTAACAAGGAGTCAGTATCTAGGTCCTAACAAGGAGTCAGTACCTAGGACCTAACAAGGAGTCAGTACCTAGGGCCTAACAAGGAGTCTGTATCTAGGTCCTAACAAGGAGTCAGTATCTAGGACCTAACAAGGAGTCAGTATCTAGGGCCTAACAAGGAGTCAGTATCTAGGGTCTAACAAGGAGTCAGTATCTAGGGTCTAACAAGGAGTCAGTATCTAGGACCTAACAAGGAGTCAGTATCTAGGACCTAACAAGGAGTCAGTATCTAGGGCCTAACAAGGAGTCAGTATCTAGGACCTAACAAGGAGTCAGTATCTAGGGCCTCACAAGGAGTCAGTATCTAGGACCTAACAAGGAGTCAGTATCTAGGGCCTCACAAGGAGTCAGTATCTAGGACCTAACAAGGAGTCAGTATCTAGGGCCTAACAAGGAGTCAGTATCTAGGACCTAACAAGGAGTCAGTATCTAGGGCCTCACAAGGAGTCAGTATCTAGGGCCTAACAAGGAGTCAGTATCTAGGCTCCTAACAAGGAGTCAGTATCTAGGGTCTAACAAGGAGTCAGTATCTAGGACCTAACAAGGAGTCAGTATCTAGGTCCTAACAAGGAGTCAGTATCTAGGACCTAACAAGGAGTCAGTATCTAGGACCTAACAAGGAGTCAGTATCTAGGCTCCTAACAAGGAGTCAGTATCTAGGGTCTAACAAGGAGTCACTATCTAGGACCTCACAAGGAGTCAGTATCTAGGCTCCTAACAAGGAGTCAGTATCTAGGGCCTAACAAGGAGTCAGTATCTAGGTCCTAACAAGGAGTCAGTATCTAGGGCCTAACAAGGAGTCAGTGTCTAGGGCCTAACAAGGAGTCAGTATCTAGGGCCTAACAAGGAGTCAGTATCTAGGTCCTAACAAGGAGTCAGTATCTAGGTCCTAACAAGGAGTCAGTATCTAGGTCCTAACAAGGAGTCAGTATCTAGGATCTAACAAGGAGTCAGTATCTAGGCTCCTAACAAGGAGTCAGTATCTAGGTCCTAACAAGGAGTCAGTATCTAGGGCCTAACAAGGAGTCAGTATCTAGGGCCTAACAAGGAGTCAGTATCTAGGACCTAACAAGGAGTCAGTATCTAGGCTCCTAACAAGGAGTCAGTATCTAGGGCCTAACAAGGAGTCAGTATCTAGGGCCTAACAAGGAGTCAGTATCTAGGCTCCTAACAAGGAGTCAGTATCTAGGGCCTCACAAGGAGTCAGTATCTAGGACCTAACAAGGAGTCAGTATCTAGGACCTCACAAGGAGTCAGTATCTAGGGCCTAACAAGGAGTCAGTATCTAGGTCCTAACAAGGAGTCAGTATCTAGGCTCCTAACAAGGAGTCAGTATCTAGGACCTAACAAGGAGTCAGTATCTAGGGCCTCACAAGGAGTCAGTATCTAGGGCCTAACAAGGAGTCAGTATCTAGGCTCCTAACAAGGAGTCAGTATCTAGGCTCCTAACAAGGAGTCAGTATCTAGGCTCCTAACAAGGAGTCAGTATCTAGGCTCCTAACAAGGAGTCAGTATCTAGGTCCTAACAAGGAGTCAGTATCTAGGCTCCTAACAAGGAGTCAGTATCTAGGATCCTAACAAGGAGTCAGTATCTAGGGCCTAACAAGGAGTCAGTATCTAGGCTCCTAACAAGGAGTCAGTATCTAGGTCCTAACAAGGAGTCAGTATCTAGGCTCCTAACAAGGAGTCAGTATCTAGGGCCTAACAAGGAGTCAGTATCTAGGCTCCTAACAAGGAGTCAGTATCTAGGGCCTAACAAGGACAGGCCTGGCTTGCTGTCACCTTTGGTCCTCCCCCTCACTTCAGTCGTATAACCTCACCCTCACCCCAAGCCTCACCCTCACCCTCACCCTCACCCCAAGCCTCACCCTCACCCCAAGCCTCAGGCATTGGCTGCTGCTGATAGGAGCTGTTTTTCTTCCCTTCTGAGTCTGGTGATACTGAGTCGTATCTCTCTCTGATCTCTGGACCAAGATGGAAGAATCGAGAACCTCTCTCTCTCTCTCACTAGGCATGGAGGAGACACTCTCTCTCTCACTCACTCTCACCAGGCATGGAGGAGACACTCTCTCTCTCACTCACTCTCACCAGGCATGGAGGAGACACTCTCACACACTCTCACCAGGCATGAAGGAGATGCTCTCTCTCTCTCACCAGGCATGAAGGAGATGCTCTCTCTCTCTCACCAGGCATGGAGGAGACACTCTCTCTCTCTCTCTCTCTCCCTCTCTCTCTCTCTCTCTCTCTCTCTCTCTCACTCACTCTCACCAGGCATGGAGGAGACTCTCTCAGGCTTCCTAGAGTTGGGAAAAGGAAGAAGCAGGTAGCCTGGAAGCCAGTCTTACAAAAAGCAATCCTACCTAGTGGTACAAACTGGTCTTCCAGCCACTCAGACCTATTTCAGTGGGTGGGAGTGGCCTGCTTGCTATAACAAACTCCTTCATCCAATCTCAACAAAACATGTGACGCCAATGAATGGAGCAAGTTGATAAATCAAACGTTTGCCAGATCCAGTCACAAGAACTGCACAAACATGTTTTCTACTGAGGAACTCCGCTCGTTCATACTCTTGTTCTTGTTTAGTTGTTGTTATTGTCTTTTTCTGTTCTGTACTTTTGTCTGTGTTTATTCTACTAACATTCATGTTACCGCTCATTGCTTCGGGAGGCCCTGTTAGTACTGTCCAGGGGGATAGTATTAATAATCCCCAGGGGGAACTATAACTTGCTATAACTTGTTATAGTTTCTAGTGTTGATCAGTATGTTTCCTGGAACCAGTGTGCAACGGGCTTTGAGGCAGGTGCTCTCTCGTTTGGGGGGTGGGGTGTCAGGGTTGTTATGCAGTCAGCGGCAACGTAGACATCCGGCCATCTTAAAGAGGCAGCGTGCACTATGGATCCAACTAAACTACAGAAAACATGTGAGCTCACATGATCAAGATGTCGATGCCGGGCTAAGAAGCAGGGGCCTCATCCAAGACTTAGCCCTGATTCATCCAAGACTTAGCCCTGTAAGCTCACGTGAGAATGTGACTGTCATGTGATTTGCTGGGTTTCTGTTGTGGGGGACCTTATCAGCACGTTTCACACGGAGGAATGTTAAGTACTGCTGTTGTTAGTCGTGCTTAGTTAGCGTTACTAGGGTAGCGTTACTAGGGTAGCGTTACTAGGGTAGTGTTACTGGTGGAGGTGGAACGCAGATAAGTCATCAAAGACTTTGAGATCCAACCAGCCCTATTCTCTTGAATTAACATGCAGCATGCTGGGAGATGCACTCACCACACCTGATATGTAAAAGACTTGGGCTTCTGATGACCAAATAGCTCTTGGCACAGAGGACTCACTCACCAGGCCAAGTACAAAGTCTCATTTTTCATGTGTAACATGGCATTTATACAGCCACGTTTGGTTGATTTCAATCTGGTTGAAGAGTTCAGCTTGAGCGTATACATGGGATACAAAGTAAACTGGTTGGATGTTTACATCGCACGCTGCCGTGAGTGATTGCGTTACGATGGTTACAAACAGCTGACTACGGAACTGTCGAGCGTGCCTTGATTAGTCAAGTCTTGAGCATGCGCAGAATGAACGCAGAACGCAGCATCAATCCGTTTCAAGGTAGTATACATGACGGACCAAACGGTTTCGAAAAGGTTTAAACTACCTCCTTTAAAGCGATTGGAATTTCAATCGGGTTGGGGCATTTCAGTCGGATTGAGGTGTTTATATGACATATTTTCAATCGGGTTGACCTTCCAAACCTATTTGAAACCGATTCAAACTGTCCATGTAAACACACCTGTTTCTGTGAATGTTTGCTATGGTGGTGTTATGATTATGAGTCTTCACGCCTCATTTTCATACACCGTGTGATCTGATCACTTCTTAGCTTCCCACTGCTCTGAGCCTCTTAGCCAGGGAAGACGTGTGTGTGTCCAGGTGTCGATGGGGCCTGTCTGGGAGGTGTTCTACGGGGCGTCCTGGAGCTCTGCCAGGGATGCGCCTGAGTAATTACACCCACACAGGGGCTCCCAGGTGGGACAGCATGATGCCATGCTGAGGGATAAGACAGCTGCTTGCGCACACACACACACACACAACACAACACAGAATTTATAGGCTTCTTGCAGTGAAGACAAAACCTGTCGAGGTGCTATTTCAGGAACAGGCTCTGCAGCGATGTGTCAATATGAAAACAACATCCAAAATGGAGTAATCACCCAGCATCCTCTCCCAGCTGCGCAGTCAGGCCTGCTGGCTCTGATGGAGCTCTAACAGGCCCAACTCTGATAACAGGCCCAGCTCTGATAACAAGCCCAGTTCTGATGGAGCTCTAACAGGCCCAACTCTGATAACAGGCCCAGTTCTGATGGAGCTCTAACAGGCCCAACTCTGATGCACTCTAACAGGCCCAACTCTGATGGACTCTAACAGGCCCAACTCTGATGGAGCTCTAACAGGCCCAACTCTGATAACAGGCCCAGTTCTGATGGAGCTCTAACAGGCCCAGTTCTGATGGAGCTCTAATAGGCCCAACTCTGATGCACTCTAACAGGCCCAACTCTGATGCACTCTAACAGGCCCAGCTCACGCCTGGTGCTGTCTGAGGTGCAGCCACTGTGACACACCTGGACACCTGAGAGGATGGAGGAGGAGCTACAATGTGTCTGATATCAAGACCAATGTCCTCTCTAGATACGTAATACACACATGCATAATATGCCGGAAGTCGATCAGCTATGTGTCTCTACATGTTTGTGAGACGAAGGGTCAAGGGTCGTGTGGCGATGCCGTGTGGAGAGCAGGGTGGGGGTGGGGGGGGGGGGGGGGGTGGTTCTGGGTCAGAGCCGGCGCCGGCCCGTGTGAATAACCTCACATCCCTGTCCTCTTCTCCTCCTCTCCACATCACCCCTTCATCTTCTCCTCCTCTCCACATCACCCCTTCATCTTCTCCTCCTCTCCACATCACCCCTTCATCTTCTCCTCCTCCACATCACCCCTTCATCTTCTCCTCTCCACATCACCCCTTCATCTTCTCCTCTCCACATCACCCCTTCATCTCTCTCCTCACTGTCAATCCCCTCTGCCCCTCTCCTCCTCCTCATACATATTGATTATTATAATATAATTACAGGACCTCAAGGGTCTTTTATGAGCCACACGGCAAATTACTTACACTCGCACACACGTGACTGAGCGACGACACAGTACACACACACACACACACACACACACACACACACACACACACACACACACTCTCTCTTCAGTGGTCGCTGGTGGAAGGTGTCCTCTGCATTTGACCCATCCAAGCTGTCCTCCTCCAGGGACAGTAGCAGTCTCATCAGTGGGTCCTGGGGACCCAGTCCAGGTCCTGGTCAGGGACCGGAGGACTGAAGAGCCTCTGTTCCTCTGCATGTTTTTAGATTGGGGTTCTTGGGAGGAAACCCTTGTGCACACGGGGGAGAAGCTGCATGCTGATTGGCCGTCCCAGTCAATGGACGCATCACGTGGACCCTGATGATCAGTCACACGCCCAGTCTGCCAACGACTTACCCTGCTCCACAATGGCTACCATGCGGGGTAATTGATGACTCATCCCTGACAGATCCTTTCAGCTTTGACTGGATCAGTGTCCAGGTTGACCGGGGCCCAGCCTCCACGCTCTGTTTCTCCCCAGGCGCCTCTAACCCCTGTGTGCTGCCTGTGTGTGTCCGTGTCCTGGATTAGAGGCCGGGGCTTGGTCACGGCCTCGCTCACTAGTCTGTGTGGAACCCCTGCCACTCCTCCAGCGTTCTAGAACCCTGCCACTCCTCCAACATTCTAGAATCCTGCCACTCCTCCAACGTTCTAGAACCCTGCCGCTCCTCCAACGTTCTAGAACCCTGCCACACCTCCAACGTTCTAGAACCCTGCCACTCCTCCAACGTTCTAGAACCCTGCCACTCCTCCAACGTTCTAGAACCCTGCCGCTCCTCCAACATTCTAGAACCCTGCGGAGCACGTCATGTGATTCCGGTCATGCGCTCCAGGACTCCCAGAGTGCAGCAGCAGCGTTCACAGCCAGATCACAGCCGGCCTGGAACGCTCAGTGGGGTTCAAGCTCTCTCTACCTCTCCCCCTCTCTCTCTCTCTCTCTCTCTCTCTCCCCCAATCTCTCTACCTCTCTCTCTATCTCTCTCTACCTCTCCCTCTCTCTCGTTCCTCTCTCTCCTTCTCTTGTTCTTCTTTACTTCCTCTCTACCTCTCTCTCTCCCTCTCTCTCTACCTCTCTCCTTCTCTCTCTCTCTCTCTCTCTCTCTCTCTCCCTTTCTCGTTCCTCTTTACCTCCTCTCTCTCTCCCTCTCTCTCCCTCTCGTTCTTTACTTCCTCTCTACCTCTCTCTTTCTCCCTCTCTCTCTCCCTCTATCTCTCTACCTCTCTCTCTCCCTCTCTCCCCCTCTCTCGTTCCTCTTTACCTCCTCTCTCCCTCCCTTCCCTGGGGTGTTCTTTGAGGCTGATGTGAGTGTAATGGCTGTTGGCTGTAATCTCTCTCAGTGTAATGGTCCCTGCTCACCCGCTATGCAAAGTGAGACTAGGAAGGTGCAGCAGCAGTAAGGGGCCAACAGCTTATCTGAGGGCTCCTCACCTGTCCTCTCTTGTCCCTCTGAGGGGTCCTCACCTGTCCTCTCTTGTCCCTCTGAGGGGTCCTCACCTGTCCTCACCTGTCCCTCTGAGGGCTCCTCACCTGTCCTCTCTTGTCCCTCTGAGGGGTCCTCACCTGTCCCCTCTTGTCCCTCTGAGGGGTCCTCACCTGTCCTCTCTTGTCCCTCTGAGGGGTCCTCACCTGTCCCCTCTTGTCCCTCTGAGGGGTCCTCACCTGTCCCCTCTTGTCCCTCTGAGGGGTCCTCACCTGTCCTCTCTTGTCCCTCTGAGGGGTCCTCACCTGTCCTCACCTGTCCCTCTGAGGGGTCCTCACCTGTCCTCACCTGTCCCTCTGAGGGGTCCTCACCTGTCCTCTCTTGTCCCTCTGAGGGGTCCTCACCTGTCCTCTCTTGTCCCTCTGAGGGGTCCTCACCTGTCCCCTCTTGTCCCTCTGAGGGCTCCTTACCTGTCCTCTCTTGTCCCTCTGAGGGCTCCTTACCTGTCCTCTCGTGTCCCTCTGAGGGCTCCTCACCTGTCCTCACCTGTCCCTCTGAGGGGGCCTCACCTGTCCTCTCCTGTCTTCCAGGCGTCGTTCCTCACTAAGAAGCTGAACATCACGGGGAAGAGGGTGAACCTGGCCATCTGGGTAAGTCTCCCCGGCCGCCGCATACCAGACTAGAGCAACAGCATTTAGCCTCCGCAGAACTCCCAGCATGCACCCCTCCTCTCCTGGAATGATGCCTCTGGTTGAGCACTACTACCAGGCTCAGCCCGAGACACCATGTGAGAGACGCATGCATAGACGCAAGCACACACACGCGAGCACACACACGCGCACACACACGCACACACACACGCACACACACAATTTTACAATGGGAATTGGTTATTGACTAAGTGGTGAATTCATTAAAGTCGCACTGAAATGAAAAAAGCATTCTGTCCCTTTTTGGTTCACATAATTGGTCATAGTGTTCACCTATTCAACGATGTATGACAAAAAAATTACAAAATTCTACTTTTGTTGTAATCTTATATATAGATCTAGTATAGAATTTCTTACTTCCTGGAAAACGGTAGATCACATGCAATGACAACAGGTACCTTAGATTTTAGGCCAATAATCTCACGACATCCACCCGTCAATCAACGCTATCCTTCTATCGAATCTGTCTAAAGTTCTTAAAACCCGTCCACTTGTCAATGTTCCAATCAAATTCCTCTAAACATATGTCCCGCCCTCATAGCTTGTTTGCGTCGGAAATACGTCAAACTACGGAAGTTAGATGATCTCAAACGTCCGTTTCAGTGCGACTTTAAGCAGAGGACTGTTCTTGAGGGGCTTTGGCCTTGCATTAACATCTCTGTCCCCCCCCTTCTCCTCCTCCTCCTTCCCCTCCTCCTCCCCGTCATCCTCATCCTCCCCCTACTCCTGCTCCTCCTCCCCCCCCTCCTCCTCCTCCCCCTCCTCCTCCTCCAGGACACGGCCGGCCAGGAGCGCTTCCACGCCTTAGGCCCCATCTACTACAGAGACTCCAACGGAGCCATACTAGTCTACGACATCACAGACGAGGACTCCTTCCAGAAGGTGAGGACCGCAGTCCGGCCCTGTGCCAAACCTGCCACTACACCCCGCCTCCTAACCCCTAGACCCCAGGCCCTGACTGAATGCTCCTAGGCCCGGTCCCAAACCAAACTCCTGAATCTCTACATTCTAACCTATCGGCACTGAAGCAACTGTTTTACTGAGACGGGTTTTTCTTGTCGCAGGTGAAAAACTGGGTGAAAGAGCTGAGGAAAATGCTTGGGAACGAGATCTGTTTATGTATAGTAGGTAAGTTCCTCTCCACCCTTCTCTGGGCTTGTCTTAGTATCAACTATCATAGATCTGTTTATGTATAGAAGGTGAGTTCCTCTCCACCCTTCTCTGGGCTTGTCTTAGTATCTGAACTATCATAGATCTGTTTATGTATAGAAGGTGAGTTCCTCCCCCACCCTTCTCTGGGCTTGTCTTAGTATCTGAACTATCATAGATCTGTTCATGTATAGCGAGTTCCTCCACAGTGCTTCTCTTGTCTTGGCTGGTTGTAGCTGTATAACGGTCATGAGGAGATTCTGACCTTTCCTCAATCCTGAACCAGTCACATGAGTTTACTAGATGTTTAGTTTACTATTTTCATCACAGTAACAGACTTTTAGACCCACAACTGACCTCTACCCCAACCCCCTGGTCCTAACCAGACCAGCAGCCTCTCTACCCCAACCCCCTGGTCCTAACCAGACCCACAACTGACCTCTACCCCAACCCCCTGGTCCTAACCAGACCAGCAGCCTCTCTACCCCAACCCCCTGGTCCTAACCAGACCAGCAACTGACCTCTACCCCAACCCCCTGGTCCTAACCAGACCAGCAGCCTCTCTACCCCAACCCCCTGGTCCTAACCAGACCAGCAGCCTCTCTACCCCAAACCCCTGGTCCTAACCAGACCAGCAGTCTCTCTACCCCAACCCCCTGGTCCTAACCAGACCAGCAGCCTCTCTACCCCAACCCCCTGGTCCTAACCAGACCAGCAGCCTCTCTACCCCAACCCCCTGGTCCTAACCAGACCAGCAACCTCTCTACCCCAAACCCCCTGGTCCTAACCAGACCAGCAGCCTCTCTACCCCAACCCCCTGGTCCTAACCAGACCCACAACTGACCTCTACCCCAACCCCCTGGTCCTAACCAGACCAGCAACCTCTCTACCCCAACCCCCTGGTCCTAACCAGACCAGCAGCCTCTCTACCCCAACCCCCTGGTCCTAACCAGACCAGCAGCCTCTCTACCCCAACCCCCTGGTCCTAACCTGACCAGCAGCCTCTCTACCCCAAACCCCTGGTCCTAACCAGACCAGCAGCCTCTCTACCCCAAGCCCCTGGTCCTAACCAGACCAGCAGCCTCTCTACCCCTGGTCCTAACCAGACCAGCAGCCTCTCTACCCCAACCCCCTGGTCCTAACCAGACCAGCAACCTCTCTACCCCAAACCCCTGGTCCTAACCAGACCAGCAGCCTCTCTACCCCAACCCCCTGGTCCTAACCAGACCAGCAGTCTCTACCCCAAACCCCCTGGTCCTAACCAGACCAGCAGTCTCTCTACCCCAACCCCCTGGTCCTAACCAGACCAGCAGCCTCTCTACCCCAACCCCCTGGTCCTAACCAGACCAGCAGCCTCTCTACCCCAAACCCCTGGTCCTAACCAGACCCACAACCTCTCTACCCCAAACCCCTGGTCCTAACCAGACCAGCAGTCTCTCTACCCCAACCCCCTGGTCCTAACCAGACCAGCAGTCTCTCTACCCCAACCCCCTGGTCCTAACCAGACCCACAACTGACCTCTACCCCAAACCCCCTGGTCCTAACCAGACCAGCAGCCTCTCTACCCCAACCCCCTGGTCCTAACCAGACCAGCAGCCTCTCTACCCCAACCCCCTGGTCCTAACCAGACCAGCAGCCTCTCTACCCCTGGTCCTAACCAGACCAGCAGCCTCTCTACCCCTGGTCCTAACCAGACCAGCAGCCTCTCTACCCCAAACCCCTGGTCCTAACCAGACCAGCAGCCTCTCTACCCCAAACCCCTGGTCCTAACCAGACCAGCAGCCTCTCTACCCCAACCCCCTGGTCCTAACCAGACCAGCAACCTCTCTACCCCAACCCCCTGGTCCTAACCAGACCAGCAACCTCTCTACCCCAACCCCCTGGTCCTAACCAGACCAGCAGCCTCTCTACCCCAACCCCCTGGTCCTAACCAGACCAGCAGCCTCTATACCCCAAACCCCTGGTCCTAACCAGACCAGCAACCTCTCCACGCCACATGACCCGGGATAAATGTTTATTTGAGGATTATTTGTGCCATTGCCACGGTAACTGGTTGTAATGACATTATCCTGTGTGTGGTTGTTGACATTTCAGTAATCATGCTAACTGTGTTATCTGCCGTGGGGGCGGGGACTAGGGCTGATTGGTCTTGTTTGTAAAGGGGAAGAGAGGCCTGCGATTGGCTGGCTGGCGTCATGTGAGCTCCCAGACTTCCTCTGCAGGAAGCTAGATGATGGTTGGTCAGGCTGACTACAACAATACAGTGTTTAAAACTCAGACCTCATCCAAGGTCATCTCATTTTATTTAACCTTTATTTAACCAGGAGGTCGTATTGAGATTAAAAATCTATTTTTCAAGGGAGGCCAGGGAGAATTAATACACTCTTTAAAACTCAGACCTCATCCAGGGTCCTCTAATACACTCTTTAAAACTCAGACCTCATCCAGGGTCATCTAATACACTCTTTAAAACTCAGACCTCATCCAGGGTCATCTAATACACTCTTTAAAACTCAGACCTCATCCAGAGTCATCTAATACACTCTTTAAAACTCAGACCTCATCCAGGGTCATCTAATACACTCTTTAAAACTCAGACCTCATCCAGGGTCATCTAATACACTCTTTAAAACTCAGACCTCATCCAGGGTCATCTAATACACTCTTTAAAACTCAGACCTCATCCAGGGTCATCTAATACACTCTTTAAAACTCAGACCTCATCCAGGGTCATCTAATACACTCTTTAAAACTCAGACCTCATCCAGGGTCATCTCTCTCTGGCTTGGAAGGGGCTTAAGCGCTGCTAAAGGTTGAACTCATTTCTCCATATGTCTCTCTGTCTCTCTCTCTCTGTCTCTCTTTCTCTCCCTCTCTCTCTCTCTCTCTGTCTGTCTCTCCCTCTCTCTCTCTCTGTCTCTCTCTCTCTCTCTCTCTCTCTCTCTCTCTCTCCTTCTCTATCCTCCATCTTTTCCCCGAAGGTAACAAAATAGACCTGGAGAAGGAAAGGCATGTGTCACTTGAGGAGGCAGAGGGGTGAGTACCCTGTGTGTGTGAGTGTGTGTGTGCGTGTGTGCACGTGTGCGTGCGTGCGCGAGTGCGTGTGTGTGTGTGTGAGCAGTGTAACCAGTGTGTATTCCTCTCCTCAGGTACGCAGAGTCAGTCGGGGCGAAACACTACCACAGTTCAGCCAAACTAAACAAAGGAATCGAAGAGCTGTTCCTGGACCTGTGTAAAAGTAAGATGTCTTCCACACCGCTGTGTTTCCCCAGAGCGTCTCCTGGTGGGAGGCGGCTCTAAAGCCGGGCTCAGACTACAGGATTTTTGGGCCGATTTATCCCCGATTCACCCCTCCTGACAATCGGAGGAGAAATCTGGTCTGGAACGTTGGTCGAGGCCGATGATCGGCCCAGATGATCTTGTAATGTGAGGGGTTTACAGATCCAATCTCAAACCTCCCGATCGGCTCGCAGACCCATCGGGGCGGCCCCGATAATATCAAACACGTTTGATATTTAAGATTATTACGTCCCGACTTTACAAGTGAGACGGCGAGACCAGTGGTTCGTTGCTCCCTCGGGCACGATAAGATCCTGTAGTGTGTGATGAGACGTTATTTTCAAATCTTGCTGTGTGTGCTTGTTTGAGATGCGCAAGAAGAACATCTGTTAAGATTCTCCTTATGTGCGTGATGTAACCCGATTTGGAAATTGGTTAGGATTTTAAATATCCTGTAGTGTGAGCCCGGCATAATGGTGCTAATGATCCGTCTGCCCCCCCAGGGATGATGGAGACGGCCCAGGCGGAGGAGAGGGCGAAGGGGAACGGACCCAGCAGCTCTTCCACAGCGCGGAGGGGGGTACAGATCGTGGACGACGAGCCCCAAGCCACCTCCGCAGGGGGGTGCTGCTCCTCTGGTTAACCCCCCCAACCCCCCCCGCCTCCACCCCTCCAAGACACCCAGAACTGTGGCCTCTGCACCCCCCCGCCCCCAGACCCACCCTCGTGTGTCCCTAAAGACTGCCATGCTCTGAGTTCTTCACGTCTGCTCTGCCCCTCCCTGTCTGGAAGGACGTGTTTATACTCAGTAGCTCCGCCCCCCTCCGCCTCCTCTTCCTGTTTCTGCTCCGCCCCCTCTGACTGCTGTGTTGAGAAGAACCAGAGAAATGGATCTCTTCCTCTGTCACGTCCACCACACGACCACACGCTACTGGCCTGTCTGACTCGGCCCCGCCCCCTTCCCTGGACACTCCCCCAGACACACACACGCATGCACACGCACACACAGACATGCACACACAGACATGTACACACACACACACACTCACACACACACACAAACACAAACATGCACACACAGACATGAACACACACACACGCATACGCACGCACACAATTAATTTACACACTCTCATATTCAGATTTTTATGACTTTTCTTGGCAAAAAATAATGTGCATGTTGGGTTGATTTCTGTAAAGGCTTCATTTGTTTTACTTTAGAATAAAAATACAAAATCTTTATTATTTAATAACTTAAAATACACATGTCTTATGGAAATCTGTACATAGCCTGTCCAAAATCCCTTTGTACTACTTTTGCTGTAGGTTGTGAAGGCTCTTCCACACAGCCCCCCCCCCCCCTCCCTCCCGGCCTCTCTGGACAACCCAGACAGCCCCCTCCCCGGCCCCCGGCCTCTCTGGACAACCCAGACAGCCCCCCCCCCTCCCCGGCCCCCTCCCCCGGCCTCTCTGGACAACCCAGACAGCCCCCCCCCCCCTCCCCGGCCTCTCTGGACAACCCAGACAGCCCCCCCCCCCCTCCCCGGCCTCTCTGGACAACCCAGACAGCCCCCCCCCCCCTCCCCGGCCTCTCTGGACAACCCAGACAGCCCCCCCCCCCCCCCCTCCCCGCCCCCCTCCCCCCCTCCCCTGGCCTCTCTGGACAACCCAGACAGCCCCCCCCCCCCTCCCTGGCCTCTCTGGACAACCCAGACAGCCCCCCCCCCCTCCCTGGCCTCTCTCTACAACCTAGAAAGTTGTCGTTGATGAATGCATTTTTGCACTGTGGCCCGTCACTCTCAATGCTTGGTTTAATACTGTATTACTTCCTGTTCGCTGACTCACAAACTTGTGAAACAACAAAAAACTACAAAAAGAAAAAACATTGTATAAAACATATTGAATATTTTATCTGCTTCGAGCGGCTTTGGGAAGTGTGGGCAGGTGCGGGCGGAGTGGACGCTAGTCCTGTTCATTACTGTACAATGAAAATAACACATGTGGGTGAAGCACACTTTTTTCGGAATTGTAATTTTTTAACTGCTAGTGTCAAAGTGTTTTGTAATAGAACAATTATAACAATTTACAACGCATAGGTGTCAAATACATTGTCATTATTTTAAGAAATCATGTAACGTTAGGAAATACAAATCCGTCTGAGTTCGTCTACTACTGATGGTGTTCAGTCTACAGTACATCTGCTTGTGCTTTTACACATTCTGGAAATACAGAAAAACATTTAGGGAATATATCCCATTCACTTGAGTAAACAACCCCCACAGCCTCTAGCCTACATAGACTAGTTGGACTCGGCGTGTAGTTCTAGTGTCCTGGTGTGACTCACAGTGAGACTGAGGGGGGGTATTGATAAGACTGAATCCATGTCTGTCCAAGTCTGCAGTGAGACCGTGATGTCCGCAGTCTGCAGAGACCGACGGCTGTCTGAGTCTGCGAGCTCATTCTGCAGAGAGAGAGAGAGAGACGACCACGCCAAACGCGATGAAGAATCTACATGAATCATGAATGCCAAGAGTATAAGTCCCCTGTGTGTGTAGTCTCGTGACGGTCACCTGTGTGTGTCTTTAATAATTGAGCCCCGATATATACATGAACACACGTCCCCAGTCGGGGCAGACTGTGACGGAGGGCTGGCGGTGAAGCCAGACCACCGCGGTTCTCCGGCATCGCAGAACCCGGACAGGGCTGTGAGAGCGACGGGGCAGAATGCTAATGATGCTACATCCGCTTGGCAGGTGCCGGACGCTAGGCTAGCTCACACTGGCTCACTGTCCTCTAGGGGGTGGGGTATAATCAGGGCTGCGTGTATAAATGAATAGGCCTACATCTTAAAGAGATTATATATATATATCCTTCAGGTCTGAGGGATGACTGTAGATACCACCACACCATACACAAGAACAAGGGACCAGGATGGTGGCCTACTAGGGCCACACCTGTTTATCATTGTGCTAACCAACTATTCTATGTATATATTGCTACTCTTGCACCTAGGCCTAGATTCTGCTCTTAGTCACTTGTTTAAAAAGGAGATGCACTTGTGAGTTCTGGTGAATAGTGGTAGACCTACACTGACTACCTACGATGCAATTATTGTAAGTTGCTTTGGATAAAAGCGTCTGCTAAATGATTGTAATGTAAGCTAAGGTAAAGTCCTGGTGACATTAGTGTCCCTCCGGGGACCAGGCCAGGAGCAGACGTCCCTGCGGGGACCAGGCCAGGAGCAGACTGTTCCTCCAGGGGACCAGGCCAGGAGCAGACCGTGTCCCTCTCCTCCAGGAACCAGGCCAGGAGCAGACCGCGTCCCTCAGGGGACCAGGCCAGGAGAAGACTGCGTCCCTCAGGGGACCAGGCCAGGAGCAGACCAGCCCAGGAGCAGACTGTGTGTTTGACCACCCAGTGGCGATGAAACCCCATGAGAAACATGTGATATGTGACGTATTTGTCCCTTTGAGAGGACTGACTGACCTGGAGTTATCAAGACCTGAGTTACTGAGTAGACTGCCTCTGACAGTCATGAAAGACGAAGAAGTGTTTGTGTTTTAGAGAGAGAAACTGTGTGTGTGTGTTGTGTTTATGTTTATCTAATTTCAAACCTTTATTTATACTCGTAAAGCATTTTATCTTGTTTACAACGTTGACGAGTTCACACAGAGACACAAACAAATATTTAGTGAGTACTTTTCACGGAATGAGAACTACTTCAGCTTTTCCCCATTAACCGCCGGTGGGAACGACTGTGTGAGTGTGAGTGGTTTATGATGGAGCCCATCTGCTTCCCCTGAGAAACGAGCCTCTTTCATCTTCCACCTTAATGGATTCCCGGTCAAAACAAAGATGGTTTCCTGAAGCCTCGCTTGTCTGTAAATGGAGCAATTGCAGCTTTAATTTGCCATAAAGTGCAACAAGACGCTGTAAATTATTCATCTGCTGTAATGCCGGGAAGGAAGGCCTGCAGGTTCCCTCAGCACAGGGACACGTTTACACACACACGCCTACGCACACACACACACACGCACATAGGCACACACACACGCACACACACAAACACACAGGCACACACACACACAGACACACGCACACACACACAGGCACGCACACACACACACACAGGCAGACACACACAAACATACAAACACACAGGCACACACACGCAAACACACACAGGCACACACAAACACACACAAACACACAAACACACACAAACACACACAAACACACACAAACACACACACAAACACACACACACAGGCACAAACACACACACACAAACACACACACACAGGCACACAAACACACACACACAGGCAGAAATGGAAAGGATGGCTGTGGGGACCATTGGGACTGATGCCATCTCAATAGTTTAATAGTGTATTCTGGTGCATTCCTGATCCCATTGAACCAATTCACTTAAACTATTTACTTGTAAAGACTAACAAAATGCAGTTAGTACTTAAGATACAGTCGGTTCTAACTAATCAATAGAACTCATGGACCAGGGGGTAGAGCCAGAGGATGATATTTATGAGTGGGCAATTCTGGGATGTTTTGAGGGTAATGTACAGTGCAATGTTTCATGGCTCAGATGGGTAACGTTCATTTTTGGGTGTGTCCAACCCCTCACCCCCATAGAGCAGGCCTGGCTGACTCCTGACTCCAGACAACATCAGACAGCTCTACAGTAAGAAGCAGCATTAAACACTTATCAGACCTGCAAACTTGTCACCTTTTGGCTACAGTCACCTTTTTATGTTAACCATGGTAGTTTCAGTGAATCTAGAGGGTTTTAGTTTTGTATGTCGTCACCTTTTTCACTACTCCAGAGTTTGCAGGTCTGCTTATGTGGTCTGTTCCAGCATCTGAGCATTACCAGTCTTTTGTGCCCCTTACTGATTATGCCTATCAGAAAATAACAGTGTTTTCAAGAATAGCTTTTTGCCCGTTTATCTACTAGTCTGTTGCCCCTGACTCGTCCAGATTTTAAGCTTGAAACCAACTAATTTTAGACATTTTGAAATACGTTTTAGATGAAATGTGCCCGTGTGACGGTGAATGGGAACAGGTTTGACTGGAATGAACCCAGTATATCTAGAACCAGAACCAGAACCAGGTCCAGAACCAGGTCCAGACCAGAACCAAGTCCAGAACCAGAACCAGGTCCAGACCAGAACCAGCACCAGAAACAGGTCCAGACCAGAACCAGGTCCAGACCAGAACCAGAACCAGGTCCAGACCAGAACCAGGTCCAGACCATTTCTATACACACTGTCCTCCCCAGCCCAGTTTCAGTATCCACTTATTATATAGCCTATATTGTTGAACTAGGCCGATGCAGAACCAGGCCAGAACAACTGAGCTTGGCTCTGTAGCTCTAGTTTGAAAAGGGCATGTTTGAGCTGGTGGTCTCCCCTCTCCTCTCTCCCTCTCCTCTCCCCCTCTCCTCTCCCCCTCTCCCTCTCCTCTCCCCCTCTCCTCTCCCCCTCTCCTCTCCCCCTCTCCTCTCCCCCTCTCCTCTCCTCTCCCCCTCTCCCTCTCCTCTCCCCCTCTCCTCTCTCCCTCTCCTCTCCCCCTCTCCTCTCCCCCTCTCCCTCTCTCCCTCTCTCCTCTCCCTCTCCTCTCCCTCTCCTCTCCCCCTCTCCTCTCCCCCTCTCCTCTCCCCCTCTCCTCTCTCCCTCTCCCCTCTCCCTCTCCCCCTCTCCTCTCCCCCTCCCTCCCAAAGTCCCAGTTCTCAGGCTTGATGATGCTTCAGACTGACCCCACCTTGTCCCAAATCAGGCCCTCCGCTGCATACTCAAAGTTTCCTCTGTGTTCTACTTATTATTTGGGCTTTAACATGAACATTAACCGCTATTTTATATTTCACTGCTATTTTGAGCCCAGCAAACAAGCAAAAGTCACTGATGAAAGCATAATAGGGCATTTTATTTGTATTTTTATTTGGGCAGAACGTCTTTTGACAATCCCTTCACACAAAAAAACTAAAAAGTACCTCGGGTCACGTGATGGACTGTTCTGTGCGTCATTGTAAACACGCGACTGCGGACATGGCGACTTGGGCGAACTTCAAGGTAAACTAGTGTGAAATGTGATTAACTGTTAAGACTTGTCCAAGACACACAGCTTAAGTCTTTAGTTGATATGGACAATGATCATTTCGGCTAAACTTTCAGTGAGTTTTTAAATGTTTACGCGTCATTTTAGCCAATTGGTATCGATGGTGACGCTCAGGTCTTGTGTTTGACAGGTCAGGAAGTAGAAATGGTCGTTTGATAATTGTCATTATTAAACTTGATAACTAACGTTAATATCTCCTTGGTCTTGGCACGGATCGTAGGTAGCTTAATGTCTGTCATAGGGGCTGGGAAGTAGCTTTTGAGTCCCCCTTCCCCCTTGCGTAATGCTGCCCTATGGAAACTCCTCCAGGTGATCTATGAACATGACGGCGTGTTTACGCACACGGAGGAGAGAGACGGGGGACAGGACTCCCTCACGTCCGGACGCCTCAAAGTCATTGAGAAGGTATTGTCTCAACGCCTTCAATCACACAACCACCCTCTATGAAGTCAACTATCTAGATAAAGTCTACAGTTGAAACCAAACTAACCCCACCCTACAGAGAATCACACAGGAAGATGTGGCTCTAACTCTCCCCCCCCACAGAATGCAGAAGTGATGGTGGAGTTGAGGCCTGAGGAGGATGACGGCTCCACCAGGAGGTTCGAGGCGCAGCTGAGCGGGGAGGCAGAGTGGGACCTCCTCAACGCTGTCCACTACAGGAGGCACCCTGGAGCAGGTGGGGGATGTTAGCGCTAACCTTAACACACACAGTAAACTGAACACCTACTATCCCAGCTCTGCTACCCTTTACCTACCAACAACCTTATCCAAACCCATCCATCCATCCCTTTTCCATCTGTCTATCCATCCTTCTATCCCTCGGTCCCCCCTCTGCTCTCCTGTATAGACGATAGTGTCCCCGATAGTGCTATCTGTGGCTCTGACCCCAGCCAGGTCTAAACAGGTCCGGACAAGACTAACAAGGTCAAGAGGGCGACACCCCTCTCTCTCTCTCTCTCTCTCTCTCTCTCTCTCTCTTCCTCTCCTCATCTCTTTCCTGGTCCCTCCCTCCTCGTCTGTCTGGGGGCGGGGTCAGCAGGGCACGCTAGCTGGCAGGAGGAGACGGTACTTAGTTGCTTCTGTTTTACCGGAGTTCAAACAAGTTGGTGGTCACTGTGAGCCTGACCTCCTGTCCTGGGGAAGCAGTCAGTCCCCCAGTCTCCTTTCCTTTCCTCTCCTCTCCCCTCTTCTCCTCTCCTCTCCTCTCCTCTCTTCTCTTCTCCTCTCTTCTCTTCTCTTCTCTTCTCTTCTCTTCTCTTCTCTTCTCTTCTCTTCTCTTCTCTTCTCTTCTCTTCTCCTCTCCTCTCCTCCTCTTCTCCTCTCCTCTCCTCTCTCCTCTCTCCTCTCTTCTCCTCCCTTCTACTCCCTTCTACTCTACTCTCCTCTCTTCTCCTCTCTTCTACTCTCCTCTCCCCTCTTCTCTTGACTGCTTCTCTCTCTCTCCTCCTCTGCTCTCCATTTTCTCCTCATTAGCCTGTTGAATAACAGTCCAATCAGAAGGATTATACCCTCATGGAGCCGTGCTTAAGACGTTTAACACTAGAAGCACAGGGATTTCCCCACAGCGGTAATCACTAGACCACGCGCTGCTGAGCGCCTGGGTTCTGTTCTTCTCACTAACGGCCCATCGGTCTCCTTCTCCACCACACCCCCACATGCAGCCTGGATTCTCTGTTGATAAATAAATACATCACACTTAGGGCTGGGTATCGAGTCGAATTTCAAGAATCGATTCGATTCCGATTCACAAGGTTCAGAATTGATTATCACGATTCGATTCGATTCGATTCAATATCGATTCGGTTAGTTTTACTAAAACCTGTTTTTTTTTTTTCTGTAATCTTAATTGCCTTAATTGCTGTAACTTGACTGCCAAGTTATGCAACACATCAATACTAGGGCTGGGTATCGATACTGATTTCCAAAAAGGAGGTGGGAGGGTTCTGAGGGCAGCTGACAGGACACACACTTCTCCTCAGTTTTATTGCGAGAACATTTGCCCATTTGGTGGACTGCTCAGTGTAGTCGAGCCAAAATGATTGGAGTTTAGTGTGTTTTGCAATCCTTGTCTCAGTGCGCTGATAGGGCCATTACAGCCTGACACTCAGACCGAATTGCCATTTAGTTTCACTTCATTATAAAGTCTGACAAGCTCCCATTTCAGCTGTTTTCCGAGATGGGCGTTGTGAAGTCCTCAGCGATTAGTTCATCTTTGATGTGTTCAGTTTAATTCTGTCGTTGCATTCAAAGGACGCTGATTGGCCTGGTTGGAATTCCAACTGAGAAATCCCTCTGGACTAGAGCCTTTCCAGATTACAGTGGCTGTGTGATTCAGGGGGCGGAGCCTGGCTAGGGCCGTTATGCAAATGTGTGGCTTCGGCCTGAGAAGAGAGGCCAGGTCATTCATACTAGATTACCACTGGGTAACAATGTTGAAATAACTTGCTTTTCATGCTAATAGGTGGTGCTTGAGCTCCAAAAGAAACACATCTTAACTCCTTTTGTAATCCCCATTTTATAACGCTGACAACGCAGACGTGTGAGATATTAAGGAAAGGTCAGGTCTGGGGGGAAATGTCCAATAGACACAGACGATGGATCATTCTACATTTAGTACCACAAAGCACACTTCTATTGATAACATGGGCGGCAGGTGTGGCTCTGCTTTAGGAATAGGAACCCCTCTAAATCATTAGGAACCCCCCTAAATCATTAGGAACACCTCTAAATCATTAGGAACCCCTCTAAATCATTAGGAACCCCCTAAATCATTAGAACCCCCCTAAATCATTTGTGTTTCCCTTTACTGTTTTACTCTCTTCATCTTTCATTTCACAGGTGGCCAAAACCACACGCTGTCTGTCTGTCTGTCTGCCTGTCTGTGTCTTTCTGTCTGTGTCTTTCTGTCTGTCTGACTCTCTGTCTGTCTGTCCGTCCATATGTCCGTCTTTCTTTGTCTGTCTGCCTGTCTGTCTGTGTGTCTGTGTGTCTGTCTGTCTGTCTGTCTCCCTGTCTGTCTCCCTGTCTGTCTCCCTGTCTGTCTGTCTGCCTGTCAGTCTGTCTCCCTGTGTCTGTCTCCCTGTCTGCCTGCCTGTCTGTCTGCCTGTCTGTGTCTGTCTGCCTGTCTGTCTGTCTGTCTGTCTGTCTGCCTGTCTGCCTGTCTGTCTGTCTGTCTGCCTGTCTGCCTGTCTGCCTGTCTGTCTGTCTGTCTGTCTGTCTGTCTGTCTGTCTGTCTGTCTGTCTGTCTGTCTCCCTGGTTCCTCATGTCTCTCCCTCTCTCCTCAGGTTCATCCCAGCAGGGTCTGTGTTTCAGTCTGAGTGACCTGGTCTCCATCAGAGTGAAGGAGGAGGGCTGGTCTTACCTGCTCTTTACTCTGAAGGACTACAACCCCATCCTGAAGAACTACAGCTCCCAGACTCACACCCTTCACTTCCACCAGGGAGGCTGCCAGGCCTTCCTGGACACCCTGAGGAGACATGCGGCGCTCATACCGTACGTAAACAAACAGAACAACACACAGATGGACCCAAGCCCTTATGTGGAGACGCTCAGAAGCAGTTCAGACTTACTCCAGCAGAGGGTGCTGTAGAGCTGCAGCAGGTTCTCTGGTCGTCATATAGATTTGAATGTATATTTCCCTGCTCCCCCACTCTTTGCTGAGCAGAGAGAGACTCGGTGTAGGAAGGAGAGAGAGAGAGAGTCAGAGATACCAGCTTCATCCCTGTGCTTGTTAGTATAATCCGGCTCACATCCTAGCCCCTGACAGGCCTCACACCACAGACTGAACACGCTAACCAACACGCCTCCGAGTTGTTGAACACTTCCTCTCCAGACCCTTATCCAGCTGTCTCCCCACTCCGGTGATAGCAGCCTGCCATCGCACCCGGCTGGGGGCGTGTCTACGTTGTTGAGCGCTGCCGCCGGCCCGGGTTTATAGACCCGCCAGCCGGCGCCGTGACGAGGCTTTTAACGGGTCGGTCCATCTCGCCACGGCTCTGCTGGTGATTTAAGGCCATTTCTATGCTAATGTCCCGGTCGTACGCGCGGCCGCGTCTGGGGTTGGAGAAGCGACATCCAGACTGGTCTGATGAAGGAAGACGAGCAATATGGCGGGGGGGGGGGGGCTAGGAAAGTGACAGAATGAGAGAAAGGAGAGAGAGAAAGAGAAATAGGGAGAGGAAGAGAGAGAGAGAGAGAGGGGGGGGGAAACGGAGAGAGCGAGTGAGTGACAGGAGCGGCCTACCATATACCAATAGTGGTAATAATGGCATTTTCCTGGATTCAGTTGGATAGACTAGATTGGTTTCTCCTGTCCCAGTCCCCAGGGTAGCACCAGCAAAGTGTCCATCATACAACCATTATAGTGAAATGACCGCCTGGCTGTCTGGATGACTGTCTCTCCGTCTGTCTGGCTGTCTGGCTGACTGGCTCTGTCTCTCCAGGCTGCCTCGTTCACAATAATGAGTCCAACTCGAGCCCCGCTGTCCAGTCTAACCCTGCATACTGATTGGCTGCTGCGAGCTCGTTAAAGACCCCTTTCAGGCTAACAAATTAGCTTTATTATCAACCAGGACAGATGTGCTTTCAGCAAGGGGTACAGTAAACGGAGCACCTGAGGTGAAATATTAGACATTGTTTTTTTAATACTCCTTTACCTATTCCTGTCTTCCTTTCCTGTAGATAAGAGTAGTAATAGGCTAGTCTGAGAGTAGTAATAGGCTAGTCTGAGAGTAGTAATAGGCTAGTATGAGAGTAGTAATAGACTAGTCTGAGAGTAGTAATAGAGTAGTAATAGGCTAGTCTGAGAGTAGTACTAGGCTAGTCTGAGAGTAGTAATAGGCTAGTCTGAGAGTAGTAATAGGCTAGTCTGAGAGTAGTACTAGGCTAGTCTGAGAGTAGTAATAGACTAGTCTGAGTAGTAATAGACTAGTCTGAGAGTAGTAATAGGCTAGTCTGAGAGTAGTGATAGGCTAGTCTGAGAGTAGTAATAGGCTAGTCTGAGAGTAGTAATAGGCTAGTCTGAGAGTAGTAATAGGCTAGTCTGAGAGTAGTGATAGGCTAGTCTGAGAGTAGTAATAGGCTAGTCTGAGAGTAGTAATAGGCTAGTCTGAGAGTAGTAATAGGCTAGTCAGAGTAGTGATAGGCTAGTATGAGAGTAGTAATAGGCTAGTCTGAGAGTAGTAATAGACTAGTCTGAGAGTAGTAATAGGCTAGTCTGAGAGTAGTAATAGGCTAGTCTGAGAGTAGTAATAGGCTAGTCTGAGAGTAGTAATAGGCTAGTCTGAGAGTAGTGATAGGCTAGTCAGAGTAGTAATAAGCTAGTCAGAGTAGTAATAGGCTAGTATGAGAGTAGTAATAGGCTAGTCTGAGAGTAGTAATAGGCTAGTCGGTGTTCAGTCACGCATAGCTGTGCTCAGCTCTCTATAGCCCCCCCCCCCCCCCCAGTTCAATTGGAGCAAAAGGACAATAAAAACACGCTCCAGCATGTTATAGCAGTCTGAGGCTGGATAATTAGCTGCAGTCCCAGAACAATGGCTTTGTTGGGTTCCAGGGGAGGCTGCGAGTCTATTCAAACAAGGACATTCATTTTGCATAGGAGTCCTTGTTTGAACTCGCTTCAAGATATGTAGAACGTATTATTATCGTTATGCCTCTGCACGGTTTGGACAGCAGATGGACCTATATCACAGCCCAGGCGGAGGGCGTTGGGCTCTTACTGTCAACATCCCGCTGTGACCAGACCACAACCCTCACGAGAACGTTCTGGGGTGGGAACGCTTCCTGCCTTTGTGGTAGAACTTGAACTTGTTCTATCATTTGTATCAACATCTCTGTGATGGGACTAACATCTCTGTGATAATACTAACATCTCTGTGATAATACTAACATATCTGTGATACAGTAGGACTAACATCTCTGTGATAATACTAACATCTCTGTGATAATACTAACATCTCTGTGATACAGTAGGACTAACATCTCTGTGATAATACTAACATATCTGTGATAATACTAACATCTCTGTGATAATACTAACATCTCTGTGATAATACTAACATATCTGTGATAATACTAACATCTCTGTGATAATACTAACATCTCTGTGATACAGTAGGACTAACATCTCTGTGATAATACTAACATCTCTGTGATAATAATAACATCTCTGTGATAATACTAACATCTCTGTGATAATAATAACATCTCTGTGATAAAACTAACATCTCTGTGATAATACTAACATCTCTGTGATGGGACTAACATCTCTGTGATAATACTAACATCTCTGTGATAATACTAACATCTCTGTGATAATACTAACATCTCTGTGATAATACTAACATCTCTGATACAGTAGGACTAACATCTCTGTGATAATACTAACATCTCTGTGATAATACTAACATCTCTGTGATACAGTAGGACTAACATCTCTGTGATAATACTAACATCTCTGTGATAATACTAACATCTCTGTGATACAGTAGGACTAACATCTCTGTGCTAGTACCTCACAGATCATTAAGTGTTGCATCCTCTAACATTATAAAACAAAGTCAGACTGGCAGATCGTTACATTTTTGTGCTAGAAAACGTTCCCCTGCAGTGATTCTAATAAAATAAAAAGAGTTTATTGGTTTGGGAAATGAGGCTTCCTGTTTTTTTGCGAGCAAATTTCTATGACCCTTAGCCAATCACGTGTCCACGCTTCCCTCAGCAGAGGATCAAAGTCCCGCCCCACACACACTGCAGTACGCGCACCTGTTCTCTCCCCACTCACTCAATTAAGTTCCAACGCTTTAAAGCAGAGCAGTCGCAAACTAATGCGTTTGGTAAACGCTGACGAGGGCCAGAGGGGGTGAAGAGCGCTCGTTGGTGACGGCTGCAGTCTGCATTAAATAGCATTTAAGCCTCATTTGCGAGGGAGGATTTTCTGCCTGTTTGACTCTGCATGTTTGAGAATCTGCGCCCGTTCTGAATCCAGTCCTCTCTCATCCCCTCGGTCCGTGAGAGAGAGTGAATATGAAAGGAGGACGTTGGACTGACCTCTCTTCTCTCACACGGAGGAAGTCGTGTCCCCGTCGTGTCCCCGTCGTGTCCCCGTCGTGTCCCCGTCGTGTCCCTGTCGTGTCCCCGTCGTGTCCCCGTCGTCCCTCCATGTCTCCTCTGCTCCTCTCTCCCCCCCCCCAGAACCCCCAGAGCAACGGTTCAATTTCCAGGAAGAATCAATGTTCCCTCCTCAATAATTCAGGTCCAGACGGGTCTTAACGGGGAGGGGGCGGGTCTTAACGGGGAGGGGGCGGGATAATCATGACCGCGGTCACTATGAGGCCATTAACGGGCCCGGGCGCTGGACACTCTGAGTTCACTCTGCTGACCTCTGACCTCGGGGGGGGGGGGGGGGGGGGGGGACAGGAGAGGGGCAGCAGGGAGGACAGGAGAGGGGCAGGAGGGGGGCAGGAGAGGGGCAGGGAGGACAGGAGAGGGGCAGGAGGGGGGCAGGAGGGGGACAGGAGAGGGGCAGGAGGGAGGACAGGAGAGGGGCAGGAGGGAGGACAGGAGAGGGGCAGGAGGGAGGACAGGAGAGGGGCAGGAGGGGGGCAGGAGAGGGGCAGGGAGGACAGGAGAGGGGCAGGAGGGGGGCAGGAGGGGGACAGGAGAGGGGCAGGAGGGAGGACAGGAGAGGGGCAGGAGGGAGGACAGGAGAGGGGCAGGAGGGAGGACAGGAGAGGGGCAGGAGCGGGGCAGGAGAGGGGCAGGGAGGACAGGAGGGGGGCAGGAGGGGGGCAGCAGGAAGGACAGGAGGGGGGCAGGAGGGGGGCAGGAAGGGGGCAGCAGGCCGCTGGACTCATCATCTCTGTCCTGACGGGACGCCGCTGCCCCGCCAGATCCAGCGATACTCCCAGAGCAGAGAGATCAGAGAGATACCGCTCAGGGGATACAGGAGATCAGAGAGATACCGCTCAGGGAATACAGGAGGTCAGAGAGATACCGCTCAGGGAATACAGGAGATCAGAGAGATACCGCTCAGGGACTACAGGAGATCAGAGAGATACCGCTCAGGGAATACAGGAGATCAGAGAGATACCGCTCAGGGGATACAGGAGATCAGAGAGATACCGCTCAGGGGATACAGCAGATCAGAGAGATACCGCTCAGGGAATACAGCAGATCAGAGAGATACCGCTCAGGGAATACAGGAGATCAGAGAGATACCGCTCAGGGAATACAGGAGATCAGAGAGATACCGCTCAGGGAATACAGGAGATCAGAGAGATACCGCTCAGGGAATACAGGAGATCAGAGAGATACCGCTCAGGGAAGAGCTGTTTTCAGACTTTCACACTGGGGAGGGAGGGCCGAGTACTAATGGGTTTGGCTGCTGGGGTAATGGTGTGTGTGTGTGTGTGTGTGTGTGTGTGTGTTTCCTGAGTCAGCTCTGCTCAACGCTGTAGTGTCAACCCCTGGAGCCCCACGGTCCCCCCCGACGAACACAGACACACACACACACACACACACACACACACACACACACACACACACACACACACACACACTCACACACACACACACACTCACACACACACACACACACACACACACTCACACACACACACACACAGTGGGCTGGTCACGTCTGATCTCTCTCTCTCTCTCTCCAGGGCGGAGGGTGACGAGGGTCTGATCTCTCTCTCTCTCTCTCTCTCTCTCTCTCTCTCTCTCTCTCCAGGGCGGTGGGTGACCAGGGTCTGATCTCTCTCTCTCTCTCTCTCTCTCTCTCTCTCTCTCCAGGGCGGTGGGTGACGAGGGTCTGATCTCTCTCTCTCTCTCTCTCTCTCCAGGGCGGTGGGTGACGAGGGTCTGATCTCTCTCTCTCTCT
>NW_028176640.1:105000-110000 GCF_949987555.1 Borostomias antarcticus | reverse complement strand
CGCTAAGCTCGCTAGGCTAACGTTAGTCTATTCAGAGCAGGCGTTTAGCGTGAGCACGGTTCTGTGGTAGGTAAATGAGGCCTGACTGGATAATACTGCTGGGTGGTCTTCCCTCTGCCGAGGTCAGCGCCGCTAGAATATTGTTTTCTAATGCGACTCCAGGAATCCAATTGCAGAGATGAATGAGCGCGTCAGACTTCCTGTTAACCAAAGCGAGGTGGAAATATATTGGCTCTTTGTGTAACGGCTTTGATTTTATGGGCCTTTCGTAGAACAGGGTAAAATATGAGAGGGGCTTGGAAGCATTAGTGTGTGTGGATGTGGAGCTGTAGTTCATCTGAGGAGTTGGGGGGGGCGGTGATGTGTGTTTAATGTGTTCAGAGGTGGGCTGGGGACTCGGAGGAGCAGAGTTGGGCGAAGGGAGGGCGTGGCTCCGAGGGCTTAAGCGGAAGCAGGTATAGAAAACCCCCTATGGGACCTTAAATTAGGCAAAACATGAACGGTAGTGAACGGCCAGAGATGATTTCTTGATCACGATTGATTGTGCCATGACCATCACATATGATGTTTGTCAAATTAAAACATACATTTTACTCATCTCTGTTAGCTCGCAAGTTGGCTAATATTAGCTAGCTGACAGTACAATCGTTTAACACTCACCAAGACCTTGTAAAGCCGATCCTTCATGCCAGCTCTTACAGAACTAACTCTCTTTTCACATTCCTGCAGCTCTCAACATGGCCAGAGTAATAGCGATTTAGACTAATAGCGATTTTCACCACTTTTAGTAATTGTAAACGCGTTCTGCTTTACAGTTTTATGACAAACTGCGACTTTCTTCACTTGCAAACATATGTTTTAAGATATGTATGTGTATGTATGGTCATGATGGAGAAATGATGTTTATCGCCGTAGACTAGCGGCCATATTTTTTCCGACATAAGGTCCAATGGGACGACTCTTCCTGCTTCCGCCTGGGTGCTCTGTTAGACGCTGGGCGCTCTGTCAGACTCTGGTCCAGGCCTGGGCGCTCTGTTAGACTCTGGTCCAGGTCTGGGCGCTCTGTTAGACTCTGGGTGCTCTGTTAGACTCTGGGCGCTCTGTTAGACGCTGGGCGCTCTGTTAGACTCTGGGCGCTCTGTTAGACTCTGGGCGCTCTGTTAGACGCTGGGCGCTCTGTTAGACTCTGGGCGCTCTGTTAGACTCTGGGCGCTCTGTTAGACGCTGGGCGCTCTGTTAGACTCTGGGTGCTCTGTTAGAGGCTGGGCGCTCTGTTAGACTCTGGGTGCTCTGTTAGAGGCTGGGCGCTCTGTTAGACTCTGGGTGCTCTGTTAGAGGGTGGGTGCCCTGTTAGAGGGTGGGCGCTCTGTTAGAGGGTGGGCGCTCTGTTAGACTCTGGGTGCTCTGTTAGAGGCTGGGCGCTCTGTTAGAGGCTGGGTGCTCTGTTAGAGGCTGGGTGCTCTGTTAGACTCTGGGCGCTCTGTTAGAGGGTGGGTGCTCTGTTAGAGGCTGGGCGCTCTGTTAGACTCTGGGCGCTCTGTTAGAGGGTGGGCGCTCTGTTAGACTCTGGGCGCTCTGTTAGAGGCTGGGTGCTCTGTTAGACTCTGGTCCAGGCCTGGGTGCTCTGTTAGACTCTGGGCGCTCTGTTAGAGGGGGGGTGCTCTGTTAGACTCTGGGCCAGGCCTGGGTGCTCTGTTAGAGGGTTTTGATTGATCATCAATGATAGAGTAGCTGATTTTTTCATATAAACGTATTTTCTGAACATGATTCCGTTTGTTGGCTTCCGTTTGTCTCAAGTCAATCATAGTTTTATGAAAACTAAACTTACGTTTCATAAATTGATTTGGAAAACACTAGTCTGGAGACTGTTCGCTTTGCGGTTGTAATTAGCGGCCTTAATTAACGGTCTTAATTACCGGTCTTAATTACCAGTCTAAAGGATCTGGATCCCGCCGTTCAAAAACGGTCTGTGTTCTAAAGAAGCGGCATCATGATCCTACGATGCGATGAGGCCAGTTCCTTCAAGGACATCCTGGACTACTTTGTCTGGTGAGTCCAACTCGTAGCGACTAGCGAGGAATGAAACCACTGCTCATAAACCGGATCTAGTTCTGGAGCATTTTATTTGATTTATTTCACCTTTATTTATCCAGGGGAGCTGTAATAGAGAAATTCAAAAAGGTGTATCCTCTGTTCAAGACGTTGTTATAGGAAGTGGACATAGTGAATCCTGTGTGTTATACGGTGATGTAGCTGTCCTCTGTTTACTGCCCTGACCCCACTCTCCCCCGGCAGTTTGGTTTGATGGCAGGAGACCAGGGGCCTCATTTATCATTGAGGTACGCCTTCTTTTACACGGTCTTTTTCGCGAGTTCAGGCGTACGCCATTTGCCCCCCCCACATTGCGATTTATCAAGCCGTAAGGGCGAAAATTTAGTCGCCTTTCTCCGCGCTTTTGTACGACACCTCTCCAGTTGGCGTACCGATTTACACGGTGTTCTACGCCCTTCTTGAACACAGGGGGAACTGGCGACGCAGGTGGTGCGTCGGTGAATTACTATGTTTGACGGAGAGAATAAGAGCGACAGTTCATGAACGCACAATCATGTAGGCTAATAGCCCAATTCAGCACCAATATATATCGCAATGCTAGATTAGACGTGTCCTCTAACCGGCTCATTCATGGTCCGATATGGATTTGTTCCCCAAACGGAACCTATGCGCTGTCCCTAACCCTTCCGCGCTATATGTCACACACCTAATGCAGGCACTCCATCAAAGGGCAATAATTGACCAATTAGATTGTCATTAATATGTGATCATGTGGACCTGTTTGCTCTTTGGTAAGCATATAAATGACAGTCCTCCTGTGCGTAATGCGAGCCTAAATGAATCCGGCGCTACTCGGCCTACTGGCCCGAGATAGAACTCCAAAGAGGTGACGGCGATGGCGACTGCACCCACATAAGGGCACCATCAGTGAATGAATACGTCTATGTGAATCGCTAAAATGTGCACACTATAAATACCCAAATCATATGTGACATGCTCATCACAAGTGTAGTGGCACGGTGGCCTGGCTCCACGCATGACTCATTCATCCTGGCGCACAGCAGGGTAGGGCTAGACTGGAGGCAGGCGCTGCGCGTGACGGCTGGCTTATTGGTGTGTGCATAGCCAAGATACATATTCTTTGTCTTATTTACTTTAATCTTTATTAGCATTTTCCATCCATACAACGACAATACAATAAAACATAAAAACTTACAATAACAGCTTATGGGTACTTCCATCCATGCAGCTTTTTTTTCTTACTCAAATATGACAATTTTAATATTAGTGGTATCATCACACTTCCTTCTATAATCCATCCATTTTTCCCATCTCCCTTCAAACTTTCCTTCATGCATCCTCAATGCATGCGTGAACCTCTCCCTAACATACATCTCCTCCACAACACCCAGCCACTGCACCTTGGTTGGGGGTTCCACCTAATACCAAGCCCTCGTTATTGTCTTTTTACTAGCAACCAATAGTACTTTCACTAGGTATCTGTCCCCTCCTTGTACATCATCCCGTGTTATGTTTGCCAAGATATATATTCAAAGCTGATAAGAAGGTGGAAGTCGGAGCGCTGGAGGTGGAGGCTACAACTCGCGGGGGCACGACCGTCAGGTCCAGGACCACTGCAGACTCCCCCTCCTCTGAGTCCCACCCCACGTCAGAGTCTGGAGAAACAATTTCAATCATTTTCTTTGAGTTTGTCTGTGAACTTGATTATGCATTAAACATTTCATTGTGCAGCCATATTCATTTGATATGTTTTTCTGTTGGCAGTCAAATAAATGCTGTGATTTACCGGGTGATTTAGATGAGTCTTAATTTCCCAGAGGGGAAAATGTTTAATGTGTTCTAACATTATGAAGTGGTCATCTGCGTTATTGTTCCCTGTTTTTGGTCCTAATTTAATCATAGCCTACCACAGAATGTTTGCTTCACTCGCAGCCACATGTTACAGTATGTCCGTGTAGGCCTATGCCCAATCCTAGATGCACAACACGTAGCTAAAGTAGGCTACTAAGCTGTAGGAGCAAACAGACAAACGTAGGCGATTTATACCTTCCGAAGAGGATTGCCTTCCTCACGTGGACCTCACCAACTAGCACATGCACCTCCGTCTCCGAAAAGTTCCTCTTCTTTGCTCTTCGTTCCATGTTTCAATGTCCCGCCTGGGTGCTCCACGCTACCTTTTTAAGCCGGTTCCTTCCGGGAAACCACGTTTGGCCACTCATGCTTTTGACCATATATGGTTGGATTAGGGCGTGGAGGGGGCGGAACACGGGGCGCGTGCGCGTACGCTCCCTTCCCCGCCCGTCTCGGATTTACCGTGCAGAAAAGGGCATACGACATTTTTGATAGATCCGAAAAGCGTGTAAATATTCTCGTCGTACGCTACATTGTGCATTTTCCGCGTTTTCGTCGTACGCCCTCTTTTACACCTGAATTTACACGCTCTTTGATAAATGAGGCCCCAGGAGTTCCCTCCTCTCCTGGTAATCTCTGATCTCTGGAAATGTTTACTTCAGCTGTTGACCCTCAGACTCCGCCTACTCACTGATGATTGGCTAGTGGAGTTCTGCGTATGCAGGTGTGGTCACACCCACACTGTTTTGATGATAATCACGGCTCTTGGTGGATTCTCCTTTCTCTAAGAGCCCGACTTTGCAAACTCGTAAACTATTTGGAATAAAAGTAACCAGCTTGGACTTGCAAAGATGAACCTTGGCATTCTCGACTTCTCTTTTCTTAATTATTAGAATAGATTTATAACAGACCCCATTGAGACCAAGGAGACCCGGTTACACAGAATTACAGGCATAAAAACAGCAACATACACAAACAAACAACATACACAAACAAACAACATACACAAACAAACAACACACAGAAGGCAACATGTAGAGCGGAGATGGCCCTGTCCCAATACCCACCCTACGCTC
>NW_028176640.1:95000-100000 GCF_949987555.1 Borostomias antarcticus | reverse complement strand
AAAGGACCTCTATATATTCACCTTTCCTTAAAAGGACCTCTATATATTAACCTTCCTTAAAAGGACCTCTATATATTAACCTTTCCTTAAAAGGACCTCTATATTAACCTTTCCTTAAAAGGACCTCTATATATTAACCTTCCTTAAAAGGACCTCTATATATTAACCTTTCCTTAAAAGGACCTCTATATATTAACCAGGATAAAACATGCCCCTATGTAAAGCGACCTTGGGTTTTATGAAAGGCGCTATATAAATGAAAGTTATTATTATTATTATTATTATTAAAACAGGGTATCAGATCTTTACCGCCCTAATTTAAACATTTTAAATACTCGTAGCTCTTTGCCTGTCAGTTATAGTGTGACGGGTTCTGCCCATGGCTGTGGGATCTGGTTCAATGTATACTATCCAGGAACAACAATATTTAACCTTCATTTTACAATATAGTTCCTGTAGGCAGAACATTATTTAATCAATGCTTGCTATTTGTGTGGGTGTGCATGTGCTTGCGCGTGCTTGCGTGTGTGTGTGTGTGTGTGTGTGTGTGTGTGTGTGTGTGTGTGTGTGTGTGTGTGTGTGTGTGTGTGTGTGTGTGTGTGTGTGTGTGTGTGTGTGTGTGTGTGTGTTTGTTCCCTGGGTTGGACTCTATCCCTCTCCTCATGAATTATTGAGTCCTATTTAATGTCTGTCCCCTGCTCTCTGCCTTATCAGGCCTGGTCCCCATGGAAACAGATCTCCCTGGGTAACACACACACACACACACACACACACACACACACACACACACACACACACACACACACACACACACACACACAGTGCTTCCAGAAAGTACTCACACCCCTTCTCTTTTTTATTCAGTAGATTGTGCAAATGTATTAAAAAGACTGAAATATCACATGTTTATACTGTAGGTATTCATCTCTTCATCTCTTCAAGAAGTACGACAACAATCCTCCCTGAGTGGTTAAAGGACCGCAAATATGGCCCAAATAAGTTGAAAACATTTTAACAATTGGAACATTTGTTTATCTCACATTTCTGTCCGAATTTAGTTGCAGCTAACGTTAGCTTGGCATGAGACAGGTCCGGGTGGACATCGGATCGTCTAATTAGCTAGTTAGCATCACAGCTAATGGGCGTTTTCTGATGGAGGCTGATGAAATAAACATGTTTGGCTCATTATCAGACTGTGGCGGAACATAACCTCTGCTGTGAGGTTTCTTTCAAGCTCATCATCTTAATTAGGGAGGAATGTTAAAACGCTTAATTAGGAAGCAGCCTGTTAAAACAGGAACAACAGAGGTTTGGTTGAGGGCATCTCTGAGCTGTAGGTAAAGAAACCCTTGAGGTCATTATGGGGTCACTCCTGTCCCAGCAGTGAGGTGGCTAGTCTCCATACTCAACTTGTTAGATTGTTGCAGTATTGTTAACGATGTCTCTATACTCAACTTGTTAGATTGTTGCAGCATTGTTAACGATGTCTCCATACTCAACTTGTTAGATTGTTGCAGCATTGTTAACGATGTCTCCATACTCAACTTGTTGGATTGTTGCAGCATTGTTGATTTTCAGTGAATTTAAAAGAGAAAGAAAGTAATCTGGGCTAATACTATAGAGACATCCTGTATCCCAGGATACAGGCACAGTTTCCTACTGTATCCTACAGACAGACAGACAGGCAGACAGACAGACAGACAGATAGCTTTATTATCCTTTACAGAAAATGTGTTGCCACATCTAAACATGGCCTCACATGAACACAACATGGATACAGTATATTACATTACATTACATTACAGTCATTTAGCAGACGCTTTTATCCAAAGCGACTAACAATAATTGCATTTAACGTAGGAAGAGCCAATGTACTACTACTTGCCAGAACTCACAAGTGCATCTTCTTTCTAAAACAAGTGACTAAGAGCATAATCTAGTGCTGAAGGCAAAGTGCAAGAATAGCAATCTAAAGTACAGTGCAATACAATACAATAAGTGCTTAGGAGGGAGGATTGTTGTAGTACTTATATATACTGTATATAGATACATTATAGTGGCCTCATCCATAAGTGCTTGGGATGATTGACTTCCAGTTAGGAAAAGAGGCGCTTGAGCAGAGAGAGAGAGAAAAATAAATACTTTGAATCACTGTCTTGTTGAAAAAAGCTCTAACTGTTCTTCTCGAAGGATACCTTAATGGAATAAATGCTACCTGGGCCTGAGGTAGTCATAAGTAGTCTATATAACCAGACGAAGCATTCGTTCTGCACGCTCCTGCCTCAGCTGAGCACTGAACGTGTCATCAACCAGATGAACACAATCAGAGAATGATTACTCTAAGCCGCCATGACAGAGATGATGATGATGATGGGGTTCTCGGGGATTCAAGGCTGTGTGTTTGAGGCTGATATGTTGAGGGAACAGACGACAGGCTGTGTGTTTGAGCCTGATATGTTGAGGTAACAGACGACAGGCTGTGTGTTTGAGCCTGATATGTTGAGGTAACAGACGACAGGCTAATCAACCCGCTGGTTGAGGGGCGCTGGGATTTGGACAGAAGACGCTTTTCCACTTAGTTTGGATAAATTGGAGAAAAAAAAGACAAAGACCTGGAGGACAAATGACAAAGTTGAGCCTCTGCTTAGGAACTGATAAACTATCTAACTTCTCAACTTCTCGTGATAATAATTAGCAAAGTCATTACCTCCGCCCACGCGGAAGTGCAGGGTAATGTTTTCTGTGGCGTTTGTGCGTGCGTTTGTCTGTTGGCAGGATCACGCTAAAACTACCCGACCGATTTCCACGAAACTCGGTGGAAGGGTCTAGCATGGTCCAACTTTGCACCTATTACATTTCAGAAGGGATGTGAAGCACAGGGGAGAGCCACGAGCCGCCCAAACACAGCCAGCGGGTGGAGGGGTGTAGCATCGGCCAGTTCAGAATTTGGCACATGGTCACAAAATGCATTCAGGGGTAGAGGTCTGTGCTACAGCATACGAGCACCATTCCTAGTGTTTCTAACGCAGGCTGTAGGCTACTATTTGGTTGGTTGACATGGAAGGAAATGGTGCGTTGTCTAACTATTGTCGGCTACTGTAAATGCTACTGTAATTGCTACTGCATATGCACGGCAGTAGCCACTTCGGCTCGTTTCTCCGTTTTGATTCAATACCCTTTGAAAGCCGTGTAGTGTGACCTTGGCAACCAGCATTAGTGTGAGGTATGGTCTGGTCATTCGAGAGCAGATTACTAATGTTACCAGGAAGTTGAGGCTTCATCCACATGGGGGGAAGTATCTATAGGCTCAATCTATAAGTATCTATAGGCTCAAGAACCACAATGGGTTCTATCGATGGCGGGGTCAGGCCTTGAGTTTTAATTTTCACACCTAGGACTTTCTGAGGGATATCTATCTGTGTGGGCTACTACAGTCCCAATGTCCCCCCTCAAGCCTCCGGCCTGCAACCTTCACAGACTTATTGACCTGAGTTGTTGAGTTCGAGAGGCTGCAAGGGCTCAAAATGGTATAAAAACGAGTGGGACAACACGTTGGGACAGCACGTTACGTTGACGCCAAAACATATTTCTTGCTACTGTACATTACTGCCTGTGGTTCTTGTTTGTGATAAAATCCAACAGTATTTACTTAAGAATGACCACACATTTCTGCACCTCACAACTCTTTCCATATTCAGGCTGGAAATCTCAATTCAAAGAACACTGCGCCGAGATGGATGATTAATGTCATGCAGCTTTTAACTGAGGAATCATGATTTATGGCAACAGAAATCTCTGTAGTTTATAACCATAGCCTGCATATTTTCAAACAAATCAAATTATACAAACCCATAGGGTTGACAACCTATACGTAAACATAGTCACTGTTTGGTCAGCATGGTCCACTCTGAAGGGAGCAGGGGGTTCTGGTCTGGGGGGGGGGGGGGGCTCCAGCATGGTCCACTCTGAAGGGAGCAGGGGGTTCTGGTCTGGGGGGGGGGGGCTCCAGCATGGTCCACTCTGAAGGGACCAGGGGGTTCTGGTCTGGGGGGGGGGGGGGGGGGGGGTAGGGGCTCCAGCATGGTCCACTCTGAAGGGAGCAGGGGGTTCTGGTCTGGGGGGGGGGGGGGCTCCAGCATGGTCCACTCTGAAGGGAGCAGGGGGTTCTGGTCTGGGGGGGGGGGGGGGCTCCAGCATGGTCCACTCTGAAGGGAGCAGGGGGTTCTGGTCTGGGGGGGGGGGGGGCTCCAGCATGGTCCACTCTGAAGGGAGCAGGGGGTTCTGGTCTGGGGGGGGGGGGGCTCCAGCATGGTCCACTCTGAAGGGAGCAGGGGGTTCTGGTCTGGGGGGGGGGGGGGGGGGGCTCCAGCATGGTCCACTCTGAAAGGAGAAGGGGGTTCTGGTCTGGGGGGGGGGCCCAGGGAGGGGGCGGGGGGTAGAAAGTGTTCACTGGAGGTGTACACGTCCTTCAGCAAAGGAAGCAGAGTCAGTTATTGCAACTAACTTGGGTTCAGAATCATCGCCTGTGAGTTTTCTTACTTTTTGAAAGGATGCTTTAGTGAATTCCTGTTCCACTTTGTATTTGAGTTTGGCCTTGAGGATATAATTCTTTGACGGCTAATGGTTTTTATTGCTACCCTGTCCTGCCGTTGAAATGCTGTCTGTGTGTGATTGATGTGGTGAGTGTGTGGAGAGTCCAGGGTTTAGATTTGGGGTACTTACGTCTTGAAGAACCTAACTGGTACAGTGTATGGTCGCGGCAGTACAGAATTTAAAGGAATAGTTTGGTATATAGCATCATAAGCCCTGTTATAAGGTTATTTATGATCATACAACGGTCCATATACCATTTTTGACAGACATAATTTGTGCAGTCTAGAGACATTAGGACTCATTGCTCATGTCCCAGCAAAGTCACAGCTAACCATTACAATGGATCTCTATATAGTTGTACTTGTACATCGTGTACTTAGCAGGGACATGAAGAATGAGCACTAATA
>NW_028176640.1:75000-87500 GCF_949987555.1 Borostomias antarcticus | reverse complement strand
TTATTCTGGGTCAGTGTGGATCTGGAGGGGTTATTCTGGGTCAGTGTGGATCTGGTGGGGTTATTCTGGGTCAGTGTGGATCTGGTGGGGTTATTCTGGGTCAGTGTGGATCTGGTGGGGTTATTCTGGGTCAGTGTGGATCTGGTGGGGTTATTCTGGGGGGGCAGTGTGGATCTGGTGGGGTTATTCTGGGGGTCAGTGTGGATCTGGTGGGGTTATTCTGGGGTCAGTATGGATCTGGTGGGGTTATTCTGGGGTCAGTGTGGATCTGGTGGGGTGATTCTGGGTCAGTGTGGATCTGGTGGGGTTATTCTGGGTCAGTGTGGATCTGGTGGGGTTATTCTGGGGGGGTCAGTGTGGATCTGGAGGGGTTATTCTGGGGTCAGTGTGGATCTGGAGGGGTTATTCTGGGGTCAGTGTGGATCTGGTGGGGTTATTCTGGGTCAGTGTGGATCTGGAGGGGTTATTCTGGGGTCAGTGTGGATCTGGAGGGTTATTCTGGGTCAGTGTGGATCTGGAGGGGTTATTCTGGGTCAGTGTGGATCTGGAGGGGTTATTCTGGGTCAGTGTGGATCTGGTGGGGTTATTCTGGGGTCAGTGTGGATCTGGAGGGGTTATTCTGGGTCAGTGTGGATCTGGAGGGGTTATTCTGGGTCAGTGTGGATCTGGTGGGGTTATTCTGGGGAGGGGCAGTGTGGATCTGGAGGGGTTATTCTGGGGTCAGTGTGGATCTGGAGGGTTATTCTGGGTCAGTGTGGATCTGGAGGGTTATTCTGGGTCAGTGTGGATCTGGAGGGGTTATTCTGGGTCAGTGTGGATCTGGTGGGGTTATTCTGGGTCAGTGTGGATCTGGAGGGTTATTCTGGGTCAGTGTGGATCTGGAGGGTTATTCTGGGTCAGTGTGGATCTGGAGGGGTTATTCTGGGTCAGTGTGGATCTGGAGGGGTTATTCTGGGTCAGTGTGGATCTGGTGGGGTTATTCTGGGGGGGGGGCAGTGTGGATCTGGAGGGGTTATTCTGGGTCAGTGTGGATCTGGTGGGGTTATTCTGGGGGGGGGTCAGTGTGGATCTGGTGGGGTTATTCTGGGTCAGTGTGGATCTGGAGGGGTTATTCTGGGTCAGTGTGGATCTGGTGGGGTTATTCTGGGGTCAGTGTGGATCTGGAGGGGTTATTCTGGGGTCAGTGTGGATCTGGAGGGGTTATTCTGGGGGGGGGCAGTGTGGATCTGGAGGGGTTATTCTGGGGTCAGTGTGGATCTGGAGGGGTTATTCTGGGTCAGTGTGGATCTGGAGGGGTTATTCTGGGTCAGTGTGGATCTGGTGGGGTTATTCTGGGTCAGTGTGGATCTGGAGGGGTTATTCTGGGGTCAGTGTGGATCTGGAGGGGTTATTCTGGGTCAGTGTGGATCTGGAGGGGTTATTCTGGGTCAGTGTGGATCTGGAGGGGTTATTCTGGGTCAGTGTGGATCTGGTGGGGTTATTCTGGGGTCAGTGTGGATCTGGAGGGGTTATTCTGGGGTCAGTGTGGATCTGGAGGGGTTATTCTGGGTCAGTGTGGATCTGGAGGGGTTATTCTGGGGTCAGTGTGGATCTGGAGGGGTTATTCTGGGGTCAGTGTGGATCTGGAGGGGTTATTCTGGGTCAGTGTGGATCTGGTGGGGTTATTCTGGGGGGGTCAGTGTGGATCTGGAGGGTTATTCTGGGGTCAGTGTGGATCTGGAGGGGTTATTCTGGGTCAGTGTGGATCTGGTGGGTTATTCTGGGTCAGTGTGGATCTGGAGGGGTTATTCTGGGGGGGTCAGTGTGGATCTGGTGGGGTTATTCTGGGGTCAGTGTGGATCTGGAGGGGTTATTCTGGGTCAGTGTGGATCTGGTGGGGTTATTCTGGGTCAGTGTGGATCTGGAGGGGTTATTCTGGGGTCAGTGTGGATCTGGAGGGGTTATTCTGGGGGGGTCAGTGTGGATCTGGAGGGGTTATTCTGGGGGGGTCAGTGTGGATCTGGTGGGGTTATTCTGGGTCAGTGTGGATCTGGAGGGTTATTCTGGGGGGGTCAGTGTGGATCTGGAGGGTTATTCTGGGTCAGTGTGGATCTGGTGGGGTTATTCTGGGTCAGTGTGGATCTGGAGGGGTTATTCTGGGTCAGTGTGGATCTGGAGGGGTTATTCTGGGTCAGTGTGGATCTGGAGGGGTTATTCTGGGGGGGGTCAGTGTGGATCTGGTGGGGTTATTCTGGGTCAGTGTGGATCTGGAGGGGTTATTCTGGGTCAGTGTGGATCTGGAGGGGTTATTCTGGGGGGGTCAGTGTGGATCTGGTGGGGTTATTCTGGGTCAGTGTGGATCTGGAGGGGTTATTCTGGGGGGGTCAGTGTGGATCTGGAGGGTTATTCTGGGTCAGTGTGGATCTGGAGGGGTTATTCTGGGGTCAGTGTGGATCTGGAGGGTTATTCTGGGTCAGTGTGGATCTGGAGGGTTATTCTGGGTCAGTGTGGATCTGGAGGGTTATTCTGGGTCAGTGTGGATCTGGAGGGGTTATTCTGGGTCAGTGTGGATCTGGAGGGTTATTCTGGGTCAGTGTGGATCTGGAGGGTTATTCTGGGTCAGTGTGGATCTGGTGGGGTTATTCTGGGTCAGTGTGGATCTGGAGGGTTATTCTGGGGTCAGTGTGGATCTGGAGGGTTATTCTGGGTCAGTGTGGATCTGGAGGGTTATTCTGGGTCAGTGTGGATCTGGAGGGGTTATTCTGGGGTCAGTGTGGATCTGGAGGGGTTATTCTGGGTCAGTGTGGATCTGGAGGGGTTATTCTGGGTCAGTGTGGATCTGGTGGGGTTATTCTGGGTCAGTGTGGATCTGGAGGGGTTATTCTGGGTCAGTGTGGATCTGGAGGGGTGATTCTGGGGTCAGTGTGGATGTGGAGGGGTTATTCTGGGGGGGTCAGTGTGGATCTGGAGGGGTTATTCTGGGTCAGTGTGGATCTGGAGGGGTTATTCTGGGGTCAGTGTGGATCTGGAGGGGTTATTCTGGGTCAGTGTGGATCTGGAGGGGTTATTCTGGGGTCAGTGTGGATCTGGTGGGGTTATTCTGGGTCAGTGTGGATCTGGAGGGGTTATTCTGGGGGGGGGCAGTGTGGATCTGGAGGGGTTATTCTGGGTCAGTGTGGATCTGGTGGGGTTATTCTGGGGGGGGGCAGTGTGGATCTGGTGGGGTTATTCTGGGGTCAGTGTGGATCTGGAGGGGTTATTCTGGGGTCAGTGTGGATCTGGTGGGGTTATTCTGGGGTCAGTGTGGATCTGGAGGGGTTATTCTGGGGTCAGTGTGGATCTGGTGGGGTTATTCTGGGTCAGTGTGGATCTGGTGGGGTTATTCTGGGGTCAGTGTGGATCTGGTGGGGTTATTCTGGGGTCAGTGTGGATCTGGAGGGGTTATTCTGGGGGGGGGCAGTGTGGATCTGGTGGGGTTATTCTGGGGTCAGTGTGGATCTGGAGGGGTTATTCTGGGGTCAGTGTGGATCTGGTGGGGTTATTCTGGGGGGGGGCAGTGTGGATCTGGAGGGGTTATTCTGGGGTCAGTGTGGATCTGGTGGGGTTATTCTGGGGTCAGTGTGGATCTGGTGGGGTTATTCTGGGTCAGTGTGGATCTGGAGGGGTTATTCTGGGTCAGTGTGGATCTGGAGGGGTTATTCTGGGGTCAGTGTGGATCTGGAGGGGTTATTCTGGGGTCAGTGTGGATCTGGTGGGGTTATTCTGGGGTCAGTGTGGATCTGGTGGGGTTATTCTGGGGTCAGTGTGGATCTGGTGGGGTTATTCTGGGGTCAGTGTGGATCTGGAGGGGTTATTCTGGGTCAGTGTGGATCTGGTGGGGTTATTCTGGGGTCAGTGTGGATCTGGTGGGGTTATTCTGGGGTCAGTGTGGATCTGGAGGGGTTATTCTGGGGTCAGTGTGGATCTGGAGGGGTTATTCTGGGGGGGGCAGTGTGGATCTGGTGGGGTTATTCTGGGGGGGGGGCAGTGTGGATCTGGTGGGGTTATTGTGGGGTCAGTGTGGATCTGGTGGGGTTATTCTGGGGGCAGTATGGATCTGGTGGGGTTATTCTGGGGGGGGGGCAGTGTGGATCTGGTGGGGTTATTCTGGGGTCAGTGTGGATCTCTCAGGGTTATTCAAGGGCTGCTGGGTCCCATTCAGAGATGACTTCCTGTAGAGCCTTTCCCTCTGCTCTCTACAACTCCAGTGTGCTTTGCATTGTGGGAAGTTACAGTAGAATTCTAGATCAGCATGATTAATTCGAATGACCTTTGGGAGTTCTAGTGTTCTAGTGTTCTAGTTCTAGGTGGTAACGTGTGTTTTTCATCAACTAATCTTGAGAACTGTGTTCTGTATAAAGATAGAAGATGTGGGGCAGAGGTGCTGAGCTCCTGCTGTGTGTTCTCCCCTCTGAGCAGAGAAGGACGTGAACAGAACCGACAGAACCCACTGGTTCTACGATGGAAGAGAGGAGAACCCTGGATTGATCCTGCTGCACGACATTCTCATGACATACTGCATGTATGACTTTGACCTGGGTAAGACACACACACACACACACACACACATACAGACACTCATGACCTGCTGCATGTATGACTTTGACTTCCAGGGTCCAAAACTAACTTTGACCTGCGTCCAGGGTCCAAAACTAACTTTGACCTTTGACCTGCGTCCAGGGTCCAAAACTAACTTTGACCTTCGTCCAGCGTCCAAAACTAACTTTGACCTGTGTCCAGGGTCCAAAACGAACTTTGACCTGCGTCCAGGGTCCAAAACGAACTTTGACCTGCGTCCAGGGTCCAAAAATAACTTTGACCTGCGTCCAGGGTCCAAAACTAACTTTGACCTGCGTCCAGGGCCCAAAACTAACTTTGACCTGCGTCCAGGGCCCAAAACTAACTTTGAACTGCGTCCAGGGCCCAAAACTAACTTTGACCTGCGTCCAGAGTCCAAAACTAACTTTTTGGCTTAAATTTACCAGCCAGATAGATTTTTTTACCAGGCAAAAATAATAAATTCATTTTTACTTTTCCAATTTGCTATAATTAGTATTCAGCATGTCATCTTGGTCTCATATGTGATCCTCAATCAATATTATAGTAGTGTGCATATAATAGTAGTAACATTAACTGTAACTAACCTTTTGGCTTACCAGCCAACTGAATGGGAATTGGAAAAATGTACCAGCCAGCCAGATGTTCTACCAGTCATTGGCTAGTAAATAGAGTTAATTTTGGATCCTGCCTTGGTCAGACACACCACACACACACACACACACACACACCCAGATGATGACGTGTGTTTGTGGTGTGTGTTCCTCTGTGTGTACCCAGGGTACGTGCAGGGCATGAGCGACCTGCTGTCCCCCGTCCTCTACGTGCTGGAGAGCGAGGTGGAGGCCTTCTGGTGCTTCAGCGCCTCCATGGAGCAGCTGGTGAGACATCTGGGGGAGGGGGGGATCAGTCAGACGGTCTCTCCTCTCTGGTCGGACTGAAAGGGAGAGAGCTGCGGTTCAGGGGGGTGGTAATGTGTTTCTGTTAAGGCGAAGGAATGAGAGACTTGAGAGATGGAGAGATGAAGAGATGAGATGAGAAACTGAAGAGATGAGATGAGAGATGAGAGACTGAAGAGATGAGAGACTGAAGAGATGAGATGAGAGATGAGAGACTGAAGAGATGAGAGATGAGAGACTGAAGAGAGGAGATGAGAGATAAGATGAGAGATGAAGAGATGAGAGATGAAGAGATGAGATGAGTGTGAAGAGATGAGAGATGAAGAGATGAGAGATGAAGAGATGAGAGATGAAGAGATGAGAGTCTGAAGAGATGAGAGACTGAAGAGATGAGATGAGAGACTGAAGAGATGAGAGATTGAGAGATGAAGAGATGAGAGATTGAGAGATGAAGAGATGAGAGATTGAGAGATGAAGAGATGAGAGATGGAGAGATGAGAGATGAAGAGATGAGAGATGAAGAGATGACCTTCACTCTCTGAGAGGAGACAGAGGGATGAGTTACGAGGGCTACGGAGGGAGGCGGTGACCTCATAGGTCAGGGTTCGTTTGTAGAGCTTTGCCGGTGCCCAACGCAGCAGTGAGGGACGATGCTGTAGCAAGGCCTTAACGTTGTGTTTGTTTGTTTGTTTGTTTGTTTGTGTGTGTGTGTGTGTGTGTGTGTGTGTGTGTGTGTGTGCACGCAGCACCAGAACTTCGAGGAGCAGATGCACGGCATGAAGAATCAGCTGATCCAGCTTGGCACGTTGCTACGGTTACTGGAGCCAACGTTCTGGGACTACCTGGGTAGGTGCTCGGGAGGAGGAGGGGCCTCAACGAGGAAGGAGGAGGGGCCTCAACGAGGGGACCGGACGCTCAGGCGCTCACAGGAGCCACCTGATCTCTGAAGCGCACCTTCTGTTTCTGGCTGTATGGAAGGTTAAGCTGGCTATATGGAAGGTTTAGCTGGTTATATGGAAGGTTTAGCTGGTTATATGGAAGGTTTAGCTGGTTATATGGAAGGTTTAGCTGGTTATATGGAAGGTTTAGCTGGTTATATGGAAGGTTTAGCTGGCTCTATGGAAGGTTTAGCTGGTTATATGGAAGGTTTAGCTGGCTCTATGGAAGGTTAAGCTGGCTATATGGAAGGTTTAGCTGGCTATATGGAAGGTTTAGCTGGTTATATGGAAGGTTTAGCTGGCTATATGGAAGGTTTAGCTGGCTATATGGAAGGTTTAACTGGTTATATGGAAGGTTTAGCTGGTTATATGGAAGGTTTAGCTGGCTATATGGAAGGTTTAACTGGTTATATGGAAGGTTTAGCTGGCTATATGGAAGGTTTAGCTGGTTATATGGAAGGTTAAGCTGGTTATATGGAAGGTTTAGCTGGCTATATGGAAGGTTTAGCTGGATATATGGAAGGTTTAGCTGGTTATATGGAAGGTTTAACTGGTTATATGGAAGGTTTAGCTGGCTATATGGAAGGTTTAGCTGGCTATATGGAAGGTTTAGCTGATTATATGGAAGGTTTAGCTGGTTATATGGAAGGTTTAGCTGGCTATATGGAAGGTTTAGCTGGTTATATGGAAGGTTTAACTGGTTATATGGAAGGTTTAGCTGGCTATATGGAAGGTTTAGCTGGCTATATGGAAGGTTTAGCTGGTTATATGGAAGGTTTAGCTGGTTATATGGAAGGTTTAGCTGGTTATATGGAAGGTTTAGCTGGCTATATGGAAGGTTTAGCTGGCTATATGGAAGGTTTAGCTGGCTATATGGAAGGTTTAGCTGGTTATATGGAAGGTTTAGCTGGCTGTATGGAAGGTTTAGCTGGCTATATGGAAGGTTTAGCTGGCTATATGGAAGGTTTAACTGGCTATATGGAAGGTTTAGCTGGTTATATGGAAGGTTTAACTGGTTATATGGAAGGTTTAGCTGGCTATATGGAAGGTTTAGCTGGCTATATGGAAGGTTTAACTGGTTATATGGAAGGTTTAGCTGGTTATATGGAAGGTTTCGCTGGCTATATGGAAGGTTTAGCTGGCTATATGGAAGGTTTAGCTGGTTATATGGAAGGTTTAGCTGGCTATATGGAAGGTTTAGCTGGCTATATGGAAGGTTTAGCTGGTTATATGGAAGGTTTAGCTGGCTATATGGAAGGTTTAGCTGGTTATATGGAAGGTTTAGCTGGCTATATGGAAGGTTTAGCTGGTTATATGGAAGGTTTAGCTGGCTATATGGAAGGTTTAGCTGGCTATATGGAAGGTTTAACTGGTTATATGGAAGGTTTAGCTGGCTATATGGAAGGTTTAGCTGGCTATATGGAAGGTTTAACTGGCTATATGGAAGGTTTAGCTGGTTATATGGAAGGTTTAGCTGGCTATATGGAAGGTTTAGCTGGCTCTATGGAAGGTTTAGCTGGCTATATGGAAGGTTTAGCTGGTTATATGGAAGGTTTAGCTGGTTATATGGAAGGTTTAACTGGCTATATGGAAGGTTTAGCTGGTTATATGGAAGGTTTAGCTGGCTATATGGAAGGTTTAGCTGGCTATATGGAAGGTTTAACTGGCTATATGGAAGGTTTAGCTGGCTATATGGAAGGTTTAGCTGGTTATATGGAAGGTTTAGCTGGTTATATGGAAGGTTTAGCTGGCTATATGGAAGGTTTAGCTGGTTATATGGAAGGTTTAGCTGGCTATATGGAAGGTTTAGCTGGCTATATGGAAGGTTTAGCTGGTTATATGGAAGGTTTAGCTGGCTATATGGAAGGTTTAGCTGGTTATATGGAAGGTTTAACTGGCTATATGGAAGGTTTAGCTGGCTATATGGAAGGTTAAGCTTACTATATGGAAGGTTTAGCTGGTTATATGGAAGGTTTAGCTGGTTATATGGAAGGTTTAGCTGGTTATATGGAAGGTTTAACTGGCTATATGGAAGGTTAAGCTTACTATATGGAAGGTTTAGCTGGTTATATGGAAGGTTTAGCTGGCTATATGGAAGGTTTAGCTGGTTATATGGAAGGTTTAACTGGCTATATGGAAGGTTTAGCTGGCTATATGGAAGGTTAAGCTTACTATATGGAAGGTTTAGCTGGTTATATGGAAGGTTTAGCTGGTTATATGGAAGGTTTAGCTGGTTATATGGAAGGTTTAGCTGGTTATATGGAAGGTTTAGCTGGTTATATGGAAGGTTTAGCTGGTTATATGGAAGGTTTAGCTGGCTATATGGAAGGTTTAGCTGGTTATATAGAAGGTTTAGCTGGCTATATGGAAGGTTTAGCTAGTTATATGGAAGGTTTAACTGGCTATATGGAAGGTTTAGCTGGCTATATGGAAGGTTTAGCTGGCTATATGGAAGGTTTAGCCTGGCTATATGGAAGGTTTAGCTGGCTATATGGAAGGTTTAGCTGGCTATATGGAAGGTTTAGCTGGTTATATGGAAGGTTTAGCTGGTTATATGGAAGGTTTAGCTGGCTATATGGAAGGTTTAGCTGGCTATATGGAAGGTTAAGCTGGCTATATGGAAGGTTTAACTGGCTATATGGAAGGTTTAACTGGCTATATGGAAGGTTTAGCTGGTTATATGGAAGGTTTAGCTGGCTATATGGAAGGTTTAACTGGCTATATGGAAGGTTTAGCTGGCTATATGGAAGGTTTAGCTGGCTAAATGGAAGGTTTAACTGGCTATATGGAAGGTTTAGCTGGCTAAATGGAAGGTTTAACTGGCTATATGGAAGGTTTAGCTGGCTATATGGAAGGTTTAGCTGGCTATATGGAAGGTTTAGCTGGCTATATGGAAGGTTAAGCTGGCTATATGGAAGGTTTAGCTGGCTATATGGAAGGTTTAACTGGCTATATGGAAGGTTTAACTGGCTATATGGAAGGTTTAGCTGGCTATATGGAAGGTTTAGCTGGCTATATGGAAGGTTTAGCTGGTTATATGGAAGGTTTAGCTGGCTATATGGAAGGTTTTATTGCTCATTTTTGTTTTGTGGAACCCCCACCAGGACGATGAACATGCAGAGCCTCGTGCACGCATGGCGCACAAGTGCACACACACACACAAGCACACACACACACACACACACACACACACACACATACACACACACACACGCACAAGCACACACACACACAAGCACATACACACACAAGCACACACACGCACACACACACTTAACTTCAGCCTGCCACCAACCAGACAGGACATTATTAATAGAGACTGTGAGCGTATTAATCTCTATTCTAGCATTAGCTATTAGCATCCAGCCATCCATCTTGATCACACTACTGGGTTAGATAAATAGTCCGACACAGTCAGTGAAATATGGCCCTCTCTCGTCCGAGAGGCAGAGGGGGAGAGGGTGAGGGAAGTTAGAAAGAGAGGTTCAGCTCCCTCTGACTTGGGTGTCATTAAGGGAAGAGAGAGTATTTTGGGCTCTTTCCCTAAGACTGTTTTCATGGTTGAGGTCAGGAGATTAGCTGTATATCTCTCTCTCTCTCTCTCTCTCTCTCTCTCTCTCCGTCTCCCCCCTCCTCCGTCTCCTTACAGGCTGATAAGCCTGCTGAATTAGGCTGCCCCAAACACAGCTCTCTGATTGGACGACAGTGATTTATCCCCGGGTAGTTTAAAGTCATTACTTTTCATGATTAATTTTCCCAGAGGACGGTTGTTCCCGGAGACAAACTTATCTGCATTCGCTGAATAACAATGGCTCAGGAATTTAGAGAGCTTCCCAAGAACAATAAACAAGTAAATCCAATAATATGTAAATGAAAATGCTGTAATTTATGGGTTTAATTTAAGCAGGAAAGGTTAGACGCTGGAGAGGAAGACGAAGGCTAGAGGAAGAGTTAGGGGCGCTGTCTCTCTCTGAATTGGTTGTTGGGTGCGAGGGGTTAGATTGATCCGTGCGCTCGTTTGTCTGTCACACATGTACCAGAGCTCACCACCAGGGGGCGCTTGCCGCAGTTCATTTTTCCCATTGACAAGTACATTTTGCTTTGTACATAAAAACTATCCTTGGCGTCCCAGTGAAAGTATTCGTCTAGTCTACTCATCTACACTCTAAATTCACAGAGTTCGGAGCTTGAGGTAATTAGGAGCTGTTTTGGTTCTTGTTCCAAATGTTCGGGTTAGGATGAACTCAGACTGTAGGTGAAGACGATTGGGGTGTGTGAGTGTGTGACTGTGTGAGTGAGTGTGTGTGTGTGCGAGTGTGTGTGTGTGTGTGTGTGTGTGTGTGTGTGTGTGTGCGCAGGAGAAGGAGTGAACGGCCACAGACAGTAGAACAGATCGGAGCAGGAAATAGAATATGGGAGTTAGGGCAGATCTGGCAGACAGAAAGCAATGTCTGCGGTGGGAGAAGAAGAGAGGCACAGTTATATTTAATGAGAAGGAAGTTGGCAGTACGCCCAGAAGTACAGCATGTCAAAGGGAAGCTTATATTCACAAAGATAAGACCGTGCCTGAGCTCACTCCTTGTTTATTTACTATTATAAACTGTCTCTGAGTATATCTTTGTATTCTGATTCTCCAGTTCTCTGGGGAATGAACTACCTGCAAGCTTATATTGAAATCCCTCGTGTGTTGGTCTCTGGGACGTATTTGTCTCAGACTAGACTCTCGCCTAGACTAAACCTGCAGGGACATCTTGAGGTCGGGAATTTATCTTATTCATAGGTTAGTATTGAAGGTGCATTGTGGGTAATTTTAGCAGTGGTTATAGCACTTATAAAGTTATATACAGTACAATGTGCCCAAGGGTAACAAAGTTAGTGATGCCCTTAGGTAGGGAGTCTGTGGGGATCGGTAGTGGAGTTGATTGCAGAGCGATCATAGCCCGGGTGTGTGTTCTGACAGGATTCCTGGAAAGCACAGGCGAACCAAGTCCAGCTGTCTGAGAAGCTTCACACAGCTGTGGTTCGTTAGCCGGGCACGCCCTGTGAGCAGCGCCTCTCGAGACGGAACCAGAACCGGGGCGAATGAAACCCAACAGTCAGAAGCTGCATGGGGATCACACTCAGTCCTCTGATTCAGATAGAAACGCTCGCAAACATTCCACAAAAGCAGGAACAGCATAACTGCATTTGCTTCTGCAAAACACAGAGTGGTGAAAATTGCATCTTTGCCGGACAATTGAGGAGTCGTTGTGCCGTGTTCTGGATTTCCAGAATTGAAAGAAAGTTTCACACAGAATTAAGCGCTTCGGGAGTTAAATACGATGCACATGAAATGAACATGCTAACACTTAAACATTTAATATATTCATATTCATCTTATGTTGTCAGTATATGTATTGTTTTTGGCCAGTTCCTCTAATCCTGACCTCTCTGTGTGTTCTGTGATTGGACAGAGACCGGGGATTCTGGGTACCTGTACTTCTGTTTCCGCTGGCTCCTGATCCGCTTCAAGAGAGAGTTCCAGTTCCCTGATGTTCTGCGTCTGTGGGAGGTGAGAGACCAGGAAGAGTAATCAATCACGGATATATCAACTGATCCCCAGACACAAGTCAGTCCAGCCAATCAATCAGGTGCCGCTGCTCAATCATGTATTCAGTCATTAGAGGAGAGATGCAGTCAATGGTTGGCCTCTGGTCCCGGTCAATACCGATCTGGACTATTGACAGATGCTGTTGACTAGTGTTTCCCACAAGTATGAAATACATGTGTGGTGGCAGCATGTGGAGGGGGGAGGGGGGGTAGGGTTAACCATCAAACACTTCCCGAACCCTAACCCTGTCTTTTGAAGTTTCTGCCAAACTGGAGGTTGCTGTACATAGATATGATAGATATGAACTATTATAATCCTGGTAGGTGGAAATGTGGGTGTTTCAGCAGTGGGAAATTCCAGAAAAGGTGGGAAAATGCAGAATTTACTGTACATAGTAGTGAATAAACATAAAATATAACAAGGAATATATATACATTCAGCGTGCCCCTTCTGTCATTTCAATGCTAGCTACCATTAGCTAATGATCAGACTGACATT
>NW_028176640.1:25000-72500 GCF_949987555.1 Borostomias antarcticus | reverse complement strand
CCGTCTCTCCAGAGGCCCCCGCAGCCCTCGACCCACAGGACCCGGACGCTGACCCCCTCCCAGGGGCCGATGGGCGGCTGAGAGGGGCGGGGCCGGATGTCTACAGACTAGCCTACATATCGTAGCGTTGCCCCGGAAAACACACTTCCTGCCACACATTCAGGTGATTGGTTCTCAGGGTCGCCAAGAAGAGGAAGTGGAAACGGTTTTAACCAATCAGATGATTATTATTGTGATAGGCCTGTTATTTGTGGTAATCATTCCTTTCTATTCAGCCAGCCAGTCAGTCAGCCAGCCAATCAGATATGCTCACACAGGTCTGACAACTCTCTGTCAGCCTATATGCTGGAGATATGAGCTGGAGAGGATGATGATCATGTGGACGATCATGTAGGCAGTGTTTGGTTTTTCTTGTGTGCAGAGCTGGAGAGAAGGGAACTCTGACTCATGACCTGAGAGAAGGGAACTCTGACTCATGACCTGAGAGAAGGGAACTCTGACTCCTGACCTGAGAGAAGGGAACTCTGACTCCTGACCTGAGAGAAGGGAACTCTGACTCATGACCTGAGAGAAGGGAACTCTGACTCCTGACCTGAGAGAAGGGAACTCTGACTCATGACCTGAGAGAAGGGAACTCTGACTCATGACCTGAGAGAAGGGAACTCTGACTCATGACCTGAGAGAAGGGAACTCTGACTCATGACCTGAGAGAAGGGAACTCTGACTCATGACCTCGCTGAACCATCTCCGCTTTATCATCTCAGGAAAACGCGCCGAAACTTTTATTGTAATTTTCTGTGCGTGCGCACACACACACACATACAGCACACGCACACACACACACACACACACGCACACACACACATACACTCACACACACGCACACATATACAGTACACACACACACACACATACACTCACACACATGCACACATTTACAGTACACACACGCACGCATACACTCACACACACGCACACACAAAATCTCATATTGAAGAGAGGTGTTGTTTTTACGATGTGGGGGTCTGTAGTATGCTCCACCTGTTTCCCAGGTCTCTGCCAGGTGATTGGACCAGACATGGAACACCTCAGCCAATCAAGTGTCCTTTTGTTCACGACCCACAGCCAGCCTCACATTCCAGTGCAATAGAACGCTGAGCAGATGTCCTTGGGAGGGCCGACACACTGACCCCTCTGGGGACGCGTCTATGAAAGAGTTACTGATGCGTGTGTGTGTGTGTGTGTGTGTGAATGCTCATGCGGGTGTGTGTGTGCTCATGCGTATGTGTGTGTGTGCTCATGCGTGTGTGAGTGTGTGTGTGTGTGAATGCGGGTGTGTGTGCGCGTGCTCATGCGTCTGTGTGTGTGCGTGCTCATGCGTGTGTGTGCTCATGCGTGTGTGTGTGCGTGCTCATGCGTGTGTGTGTGTGTGCTCTTGCATGTGTGTGTGTGTGTGTGTGCGTGCTCATGCGTGTGTGTGTGTGTGTGGTGCTCGTTCGGGAGTACACGTGCCAGTTGTTTACTATATATATAAACTTTTATACTCACAAAATATATTGGACACAAAATTTGTTAATATTTTCACGTAAAATGTCTACATCAATTTGACGTTTTATTGCAGTTCTGATCATGCCTTGAACTTTTTTTGCTTAAAGTTAGGGTAGGCGATTTGGCTCAGGATAAATTTTTGCTGTATTTCTTGCAATTCTCTTTACATTTACCTGACAGCAATCAAATAACATGTTCTGACACTGAGATACATTTAAAAAAAAAAACATAATATGTGGAAATTGCAGGACTGTAATAAGTCTGTCCAATCATTTAGAGGTGCCACCTAATTGGATGGCCCGCCTGCCTGTCAACCTACCTACTGTACCAGCCTAGCGAATAGCATGTGTCGTCCAGCTTGGAGGAGGGGCTTTGGAGGGAGGCCCAAAGGGATGGGTGGGGATTTTGTCAGTTGCATTTTTCATAATCTCTTACTTTTCCTGGTTTCTCCAGAACTGCCTACCCTACCTCAATATTGAGGTGCCTGCCTCATCACGCTGTAGCTGACCTTGTGGGCGTGTCATTGTTCCCTGGGGGATTGTCTCATTGTCATGTTGTCATCAGCATGTTGTCATGCTGCCAGGGTGAAGTTTGAATGTAGCATTACATTGTTCTACAGACAATTACAGTTGTGTCTCTGTAACACACACACGTAACACACACTCTGTAACACACACTCTGTAACACACTCTGTAACACACACTCTGTACCACACACACGTAAGCGCTTCTTACAAATACTCTTTTCTAATGAGGGAACAAATAGAATGACATCAATAAAGGACAGTGCCTGGTTTATAAAGTGTTTCTAAAGGCTACTGGTTTATTCCATTCCACTCTTCCTCCTCACATTTGGAGTCCATCCAATCTCTGATGACCACAAGCGGTGTACTCTGACACACACACCAGGGTTTTTCTTGCATAGAGGATTTTTTGGCGCCCCCCCCCCCCCCCCCCCCCCAAAAAAAAACAGATTTTAGCCAGAGCCAAATGAAAATCAGCAGTGCCAAAATGCTAAAAATGTAGAATAAAAAGAGCAATTAAAATCCTCTCCAAATGTGTTTGATAGCTTGTTTCAAGTGCAGCCCATCCCTCTTTCTTGCATTGTCCATGGTTTGGACCACTAGTAATCAAGAATTAATAGACAGGTTATAAGTATCTTAAACATTTTGTCTTCATATCTATTTTGTATCCTAGGCCGAGCAGTGAACAATTGAATTATTGCCACCAATTTATTTTTATCTACAATATTCATGAACATTCACAGGTATGTAGTACAAGCAATTCTGATCAGAGATCTGCCACCCAGGGGTGTCTAGTCCATTCCTAGGCCGAGCAGTGAACAATTTAATTATTGCCCCCTGAAAAAATACATAAGGGGTATGTATGGTGTTTTTTTTTCAGACCAAATTTATTTTTATCTACAATCTTCATGAACATTCACAGGTATGTAGTACAAGCAATTCTGATCAGAGATCTGCCACCCAGGGGTGTCTAGTCCATTCCTAGGCCGAGCAGTGAACAATTTAATTATTGCCCCCTGAAAAAATACATAAGGGGTATGTATGGCGTTTTTTTTTCAGACCAAATTTATTTTTATCTACAATCTTCATGAACATTCACAGGTATGTAGTACAAGCAATTCTGATCAGAGATCTGCCATCCAGGGGTGTCTAGTCCATTCCTAGGCCGATCTGCCACCCAGGGGTGTCTAGTCCATTCCTAGGCCGAGCAGTGAACAATTTAATTATTGCCCCCTGAAAAAAAACATAAGGGGTATGTATGGCGTTTTTTTTTCAGACCATTTATTTTTATCTATAATCTTCATGAACATTCACAGGTATGTAGTACAAGCAATTCTGATCAGAGATCTGCCACCCAGGGGTGTCTAGTCCATTCCTAGGCCGAGCAGTGAACAATTTAATTATTGCCACCTGAAAAAATACATAAGGGGTATGTATGGCGTTTTTTTTTTAGACCAAATGTATTTTTATCTACAATCTTGATGAACATTCACAGGTATGTAGTACAAGCAATTCTGATCAGAGATCTGCCTCCCAGGGGTGTCTAGTCCATTCCTAGGCCGAGCAGTGAACAATTTAATTATTTCCACCTGAAAAAAAAGGAGGCGTTTTTTTTTCAGACCATATTCATTTTTATCTACAATCTTCATGAACATTCACATGTATGTAGTACAAGCAATTCTGATCAGAGATCTGCCACCCAGGGGTGTCTTGTCCATTCCTAGACCGAGCAGTGAACAATTTAATTATTTCCACCTGAAAAAAAACATAAGGCGTTTTCTTTTCAGACCAAATTTATTTTTTATCTACAATCTTCATGAACATTCACAGGTATGTAGTACAAGCAATTCTGATCAGAGATCTGCCACCCAGGGGTGTCTTGTCCATTCCTAGGCCGAGCAGTGAACAATTTAATTATTTCCACCTGAAAAAAAACATAAGGCGTTTTCTTTTCAGACCAAATTTATTTTTTATCTACAATCTTCATGAACATTCACAGGTATGTAGTACAAGCAATTCTGATCAGAGATCTGCCTCCCAGGGGTGTCTTGTCCATTCCTAGACCGAGCAGTGAACAATTTAATTATTTCCACCTGAAAAAAAACATACGGGGTATGTATGGCGTTTTTTTTTCAGACCAAATTAATTTTATCTACAATCTTCATGAACATTCACAGGTATGTAGTACAAGCAATTCTGATCCGAGATCTGCCACCCAGGGGTGTCTAGTCCATTCCTAGGCCGAGCAGTGAACAATTTAATTATTTCCACCTGAAAAAAAACATAAGGGGTATGTATGTATGGCGTTTTTTTTTCAGACCAAATTTATTTTATCTACAATCTTCATGAACATTCACAGGTATGTAGTACAAGCAATTCTGATCAGAGATCTGCCACCCAGGGGTGTCTTGTCCATTCCTAGACCGAGCAGTGAACAATTTAATTATTTCCACCTGAAAAAAAACATAAGCCGTTTTTTTTTCAGACCAAATTCATTTTTATCTACAATCTTCATGAACATTCACATGTATGTAGTACAAGCAATTCTGATCAGAGATCTGCCACCCAGGGGTGTCTTGTCCATTCCTAGACCGAGCAGTGAACAATTTAATTATTTCCACCTGAAAAAAAACATAAGGCGTTTTCTTTTCAGACCAAATTTATTTTTTATCTACAATCTTCATGAACATTCACAGGTATGTAGTACAAGCAATTCTGATCAGAGATCTGCCACCCAGGGGTGTCTTGTCCATTCCTAGGCCGAGCAGTGAACAATTTAATTATTTCCACCTGAAAAAAAACAAGGCGTTTTCTGATCAGAGATCTGCCTCCCAGGGGTGTCTAGTCCATTCCTAGACCGAGCAGTGAACAATTTAATTATTTCCACCTGAAAAAAAACATACGGGGTATGTATCGCGTTTTTTTTTCAGACCAAATTTATTTTATCTACAATCTTCATGAACATTCACAGGTATGTAGTACAAGCAATTGTGATCAGAGATCTGCCACCCAGGGGTGTCTTGTCCATTCCTAGACCGAGCAGTGAACAATTTAATTATTTCCACCTGAAAAAAAACATAAGGGGTATGTATGTATGGCTTTTTTTTTTTCAGACCAAATTTATTTTTTATCTACAATCTTCATGAACATTCACAGGTATGTAGTACAAGCAATTCTGATCAGAGATCTGCCACCCAGGGGTGTCTTGTCCATTCCTAGACCGAGCAGTGAACAATTTAATTATTTCCACCTGAAAAAAAACATAAGCCGTTTTTTTTTCAGACCAAATTCATTTTTATCTACAATCTTCATGAACATTCACATGTATGTAGTACAAGCAATTCTGATCAGAGATCTGCCACCCAGGGGTGTCTTGTCCATTCCTAGACCGAGCAGTGAACAATTTAATTATTTCCACCTGAAAAAAAACATAAGGCGTTTTCTGATCAGAGATCTGCCTCCCAGGGGTGTCTAGTCCATTCCTAGGCCGAGCAGTGAACAATTTAATTATTTCCACCTGAAAAAAAACATACGGGGTATGTATCGCGTTTTTTTTTCAGACCAAATTTATTTTATCTACAATCTTCATGAACATTCACAGGTATGTAGTACAAGCAATTCTGATCAGAGATCTGCCACCCAGGGGTGTCTAGTCCATTCCTAGGCCGAGCAGTGAACAATTTAATTATTTCCACCTGAAAAAAAACATAAGCCGTTTTTTTTTCAGACCAAATTCATTTTTATCTACAATCTTCATAAACATTCACATGTATGTAGTACAAGCAATTCTGATCAGAGATCTGCCACCCAGGGGTGACTTGTCCATTCCTAGACCGAGCAGTGAACAATTTAATTATTTCCACCTGAAAAAAAACAAGGCGTTTTCTGATCAGAGATCTGCCACCCAGGGGTGTCTAGTCCATTCCTAGGCCGAGCAGTGAACAATTTAATTATTTCCACCTGAAAAAAAACATAAGCCGTTTTTTTTTCAGACCAAATTCATTTTTATCTACAATCTTCATGAACATTCACATGTATGTAGTACAAGCAATTCTGATCAGAGATCTGCCACCCAGGGGTGTCTTGTCCATTCCTAGGCCGAGCAGTGAACAATTTAATTATTTCCACCTGAAAAAAAACATAAGCCGTTTTTTTTTCAGACCAAATTCATTTTTATCTACAATCTTCATGAACATTCACAGGTATGTAGTACAAGCAATTCTGATCAGAGATCTGCCACCCAGGGGTGTCTAGTCCATTCCTAGGCCGAGCAGTGAACAATTTAATTATTTCCACCTGAAAAAAAACATAAGCCGTTTTTTTTTCAGACCAAATTCATTTTTATCTACAATCTTCATAAACATTCACATGTATGTAGTACAAGCAATTCTGATCAGAGATCTGCCACCCAGGGGTGACTTGTCCATTCCTAGACCGAGCAGTGAACAATTTAATTATTTCCACCTGAAAAAAAACAAGGCGTTTTCTGATCAGAGATCTGCCACCCAGGGGTGTCTAGTCCATTCCTAGGCCGAGCAGTGAACAATTTAATTATTTCCACCTGAAAAAAAACATAAGCCGTTTTTTTTTCAGACCAAATTCATTTTTATCTACAATCTTCATGAACATTCACATGTATGTAGTACAAGCAATTCTGATCAGAGATCTGCCACCCAGGGGTGTCTTGTCCATTCCTAGACCGAGCAGTGAACAATTTAATTATTTCCACCTGAAAAAAAACATAAGGCGTTTTTTTTACAGAACAAATTCATTTTTATCTACAATCTTCATGAACATTCACAGGTATGTAGTACAATCAATTGTGATCAGAGATCTGCCACCCAGGGGTGTCTTGTCCATTCCTAGACCGAGCAGTGAACAATTTAATTATTTCCACCTGAAAAAAAACATAAGCCGTTTTTTTTTCAGACCAAATTCATTTTTATCTACAATCTTCATAAACATTCACATGTATGTAGTACAAGCAATTCTGATCAGAGATCTGCCACCCAGGGGTGACTTGTCCATTCCTAGACCGAGCAGTGAACAATTTAATTATTTCCACCTGAAAAAAAACAAGGCGTTTTCTGATCAGAGATCTGCCACCCAGGGGTGTCTAGTCCATTCCTAGGCCGAGCAGTGAACAATTTAATTATTTCCACCTGAAAAAAAACATAAGCCGTTTTTTTTTCAGACCAAATTCATTTTTATCTACAATCTTCATGAACATTCACATGTATGTAGTACAAGCAATTCTGATCAGAGATCTGCCACCCAGGGGTGTCTTGTCCATTCCTAGGCCGAGCAGTGAACAATTTAATTATTTCCACCTGAAAAAAAACATAAGCCGTTTTTTTTTCAGACCAAATTCATTTTTATCTACAATCTTCATGAACATTCACATGTATGTAGTACAAGCAATTCTGATCAGAGATCTGCCACCCAGGGGTGTCTTGTCCATTCCTAGACCGAGCAGTGAACAATTTAATTATTTCCACCTGAAAAAAAACATAAGGCGTTTTTTTTACAGAACAAATTCATTTTTATCTACAATCTTCATGAACATTCACAGGTATGTAGTACAATCAATTGTGATCAGAGATCTGCCACCCAGGGGTGTCTTGTCCATTCCTAGACCGAGCAGTGAACAATTTAATTATTTCCACCTGAAAAAAAACATAAGGGGTATGTATGTATTTTTTTTTTTTTTTTCAGACCAAATTTATTTTTTATCTACAATCTTCATGAACATTCACAGGTATGTAGTACAAGCAATTCTGATCAGAGATCTGCCACCCAGGGGTGTCTTGTCCATTCCTAGACCGAGCAGTGAACAATTTAATTATTTCCACCTGAAAAAAAACATAAGCCGTTTTTTTTTCAGACCAAATTCATTTTTATCTACAATCTTCATGAACATTCACATGTATGTAGTACAAGCAATTCTGATCAGAGATCTGCCACCCAGGGGTGTCTTGTCCATTCCTAGACCGAGCAGTGAACAATTTAATTATTTCCACCTGAAAAAAAACATAAGGCGTTTTCTGATCAGAGATCTGCCTCCCAGGGGTGTCTAGTCCATTCCTAGGCCGAGCAGTGAACAATTTAATTATTTCCACCTGAAAAAAAACATACGGGGTATGTATCGCGTTTTTTTTTCAGACCAAATTTATTTTATCTACAATCTTCATGAACATTCACAGGTATGTAGTACAAGCAATTCTGATCAGAGATCTGCCACCCAGGGGTGTCTAGTCCATTCCTAGGCCGAGCAGTGAACAATTTAATTATTTCCACCTGAAAAAAAACATAAGCCGTTTTTTTTTCAGACCAAATTCATTTTTATCTACAATCTTCATAAACATTCACATGTATGTAGTACAAGCAATTCTGATCAGAGATCTGCCACCCAGGGGTGACTTGTCCATTCCTAGACCGAGCAGTGAACAATTTAATTATTTCCACCTGAAAAAAAACATAAGGCGTTTTTTTTACAGAACAAATTCATTTTTATCTACAATCTTCATGAACATTCACAGGTATGTAGTACAAGCAATTCTGATCAGAGATCTGCCACCCAGGGGTGTCTTGTCCATTCCTAGACCGAGCAGTGAACAATTTAATTATTTCCACCTGAAAAAAAACATAAGGGGTATGTATGTATGGCTTTTTTTTTTTCAGACCAAATTTATTTTTTATCTACAATCTTCATGAACATTCACAGGTATGTAGTACAAGCAATTCTGATCAGAGATCTGCCACCCAGGGGTGTCTTGTCCATTCCTAGACCGAGCAGTGAACAATTTAATTATTTCCACCTGAAAAAAAACATAAGCCGTTTTTTTTTCAGACCAAATTCATTTTTATCTACAATCTTCATGAACATTCACATGTATGTAGTACAAGCAATTCTGATCAGAGATCTGCCACCCAGGGGTGTCTTGTCCATTCCTAGGCCGAGCAGTGAACAATTTAATTATTTCCACCTGAAAAAAAACATAAGCCGTTTTTTTTTCAGACCAAATTTATTTTTATCTACAATCTTCATAAACATTCACATGTATGTAGTACAAGCAATTCTGATCAGAGATCTGCCACCCAGGGGTGTCTTGTCCATTCCTAGACCGAGCAGTGAACAATTTAATTATTTCCACCTGAAAAAAAACATAAGGCGTTTTTTTTACAGAACAAATTCATTTTTATCTACAATCTTCATGAACATTCACAGGTATGTAGTACAAGCAATTCTGATCAGAGATCTGCCACCCAGGGGTGTCTTGTCCATTCCTAGACCGAGCAGTGAACAATTTAATTATTTCCACCTGAAAAAAAACATAAGGCGTTTTTTTTACAGACCAAATTCATTTTTATCTACAATCTTCATGAACATTCACAGGTATGTAGTACAAGCAATTCTGATCAGAGATCTGCCACCCAGGGGTGTCTTGTCCATTCCTAGGCCGAGCAGTGAACAATTTAATTATTTCCACCTGAAAAAAAACATAAGGCGTTACTGACAGGCTCACCTTTCACATTTTGCGAAACATTGGCTAGATAAATTGGTTAGCCAGCTAGCTAGCTAACATGAGAGGCGACACATCTGTATGGTCACTCCTCCACCAATCTAGCTTCACTAGGCCCTAAATGGGACGGATTAGGCGTGGGGGGTGGGCCGAGAGAGCACTATTTGACTTTGATTTGGAAACGGTAGGCAACTCGGACGGACAGATTAGCTGCTCCCAGCAGGCAGGCCCGCTGATAACACCATGCGTGGAGGGAAGTCTAAGGCCTTGACTTCGCGCCACAGCCGCAGCCAGCAGAGAAGCAGGGAGAGAGAGAGACTAAGGAAACATCCCAGTGTTCCATGTGATTGTATCTTTGTACAATAAATCTATCATCTGTCGCCGCTTCCAATCCCGTGTTGGGTGATTTCATCAATGACTATTACAACAAGAAGGCTATTAACATCCTGGTTCATAATTAGATGGTGCTGCAACTCTTATCAAGGCTTACAAAAAAATAAAATTAATTTAATCAGATTTCTGTTGCTATGTGTGTATTTTATGTCAGCTGCTTTGCTGCACAGACTGGGTGATCGTTTCTATCGCCCCAGAAGAGAGAGGGGCTGAACTATGGATGTAAACTGATGTAAACTGTGAGCTATTATCATAACATAATTAATTATATTGGAAATATTAAACATTGTACATTTTAAACACACACATATACGTCAAACAAGTTGTAATTGTTTATTTTAAAAGGGTTTATTGAAAAATCCCAAAGCACTTTCACTATCCGTACATTGAAGCCTCTAGTTGTGCCTCGATATTGGTCACAGTAGGACGTTTACGAGGCCCATGATTAAGTGCAGAATCTAGGACTGTGATTAATTTAGTGCCCACCATGGAGCCCACGGCGGTGCACACGGTGACGGCGGAGCCACTGACGGCGGAGGTGCCGACGGCGGAGCCACCCACGGCTGTGCCGCCGATGGAGCCGCTGACGGCGGAGCCACCCACGGCTGTGGCGCCGACGGAGCCGCTGACGGCGGAGGCGCCGATGGCGGAGCCGTTGGCGGCGGAGGCGCCGACGGCGGAACCACCCACGGCTGTGTCGCCGACGGAGCCGCTGACGGCGGAGGCGCCGACGGCGGAGCCACCCACGGCTGTGTCGCCGACGGAGCCGCTGACGGCGGAGGCGCCGATGGCGGAGCCGTTGGCGGCGGAGGCGCCGACGGCGGAGCCACCCACGGCTGTGTCGCCGACGGAGCCGCTGACGGCGGAGGCGCCGACGGCGGAACCACCCACGGCTGTGCCGCCGACGGAGCCGCTTACGGCGGAGGCGCTGATGGCGGAGCCGTTGGCGGCGGAGGCGCCGACGGCGGAACCACCCACGGCTGTGCCGCCGACGGAGCCGCTTACGGCGGAGGCGCCGATGGCGGAGCCGTTGGCGGCGGAGACGCCAACGGCGGAGCCACCCAGGATCCTCATCATCCTCAACAGCGGTCTTGGCAGGGGCCTCAGCAAGGGCCTGAGCAGGGGCCTCAGCAAGGGCCTGAGCAGGGGCCTCAGCAAGGGCCACAGAATGATCCTCAGCAGCGGTCTTGGCAGGGGCCTGAGCAGGGGCCTCAGCAGGGGCCACAGCATGATCCTTAGCAGGGTCCTCAGCAGCAGCCTCTGTGGAAGAAAGACTTTCCATCTCAGTTGTTTTTACATTTGTAAAGATAATTTGCTAGATCAGGTTATAGAAAGATATATGAAGATAGTAAGAGAGAACGGCTTTAAGAGAGATGGAGAGCGAAGGAGAGAGAAAAAGAGAGGGATAGAAATAAAGTAATTTAAAAGTTTCACAGACACTCATTACCTTGCCCCTTTTCTGTGAATGGTAGGCAGGTGAGCACACCCATGAAGGCGAAAAGCAAGAACACAATCTGGGTCTTCATTTTCTGTAGGAACACATGAACGGATCAGACATCGTCATACATAGAGTACATGTTCATAATACTGTACCACAGGAGCGGTCATACATGACAAAGTTGTTCTTCATTCCACAAAAAGTTCAAAAGTATCAGCGAGTACTTGTAGCGTGTAGCGTGTGACCTGATCTATCAGTTTAGCTCTAGTAGAAAGGAGAACTCACCACTGAGAGTGTGAAGATGTCTGCACCAGTTGTCTTCAAATCACACCTTGGTTTTGTTTGTAGATTCTCTGTGGAATTCACCTCGTTTTTATACACTATAAAGGGGGGGTGACATCATCTAGTGTTTGTTTATTTTAATAAATTAAATTATGCTTTACATAATGCTCAAAGCTATTAACAAAATGGCTTTCTAGATCATATCCTGCCGCCTAAGGCCTCTGCTCTCCTCTGTTCCCATGTAAGTGAATAAAAAACATCATGACTAAATGTCTGTTTGGGAGTTGAAGACATGGAAAAGGTTATCAGGCATCTACAGTACATAGATCAGACGTCTATCTAGTCAGAAGAGATGGAAAGATACATGTAAATGTAGAGGAACAACCCTTACCTACACACATACTGCACCTTGTTAACAACTTGTTATTTCTGGATCAGTATAATGACCAATGGGTAGGGGTCAACACAACTAACAAAATGAAGGTTAGATGCATCAAATGACTTAACAGGTAAAAAACACAAACGCACATATGCACTTTAGGCTATGAAGTCACTGGGGCAGAGGTAACAAAAATATGAGTAATTTTATGCAACCTTGGAGGTTTATGAAATGCAAAAAAGACCATGCTACACCCTTACATCGAGTTTCGTGAAAATCTGTCTTGAAGGTTTTGTGTAACAGATGGACAAACAGACGAAAAAACTAACTAACTAACACGCCACCGAAAACATGACCTCTCACCCTGCGCTGTCGCTGGGGCGGAGGTAACACATGGACCAAGTACGTGTGATTTTCTACAGACATAATAAACATCCTCTGAAAGGAGGTCTACAGTAACACCCTTGGGATCACCATCCTCTCCTCGTTCATTTATAGATCTTGCCATGGCGGCTGGTGAAAAGTATTCTACAGTAGCTAAATTAGTCTAGTTCTACGTTTTTATACACTATAAAGGGGGGGTGACATCATCTAGTGTTTGTTTATTTTAATAAATTAAATTATGCTTTACATAATGCTATTTAGGAGGCATCCATGTGACCTGTGCTGTGTTTGCTCTGTCCCGGTGTGCTCTAGTTTGTATTTAAATCATGATCATCATCATGAGTATGGTTGTATGGTTAGTCTTTTTCCCTCGTTTGGTTGATATTATGGCAAGTGTTGAGGAGTTTGTGCAGGATCCTTGTGAGGAGTAGCATCTCTGTATTACAGATTAGTTGCTGAAAATTGCAGAGCACTATGAGGTTGCGATTAGCAGCAGCCGGTTAAAGGACATTGTTCAGTTTATTCTGATGTCTTGACTGATTGAGTCAGGGGTTCTGGGTCCTGCGTCCCTTTTGCAGGATCGCTCTGTGGGTTTGTCTCGGTCTCCGGGAACTGTCCCTGAAGCTGGGTTAACCTTTGAACCACGAAGGGAGTTGATTTTCTTGCAGCTTGGGTGGGATAAGTTGGATGCTCAGCTGAAAGTGGAAAGGCTGACGCAGCATAAGAGGCTAGAGCAGGAACGGTTGAGGCTGCAGGCTCATCCATTGGTTTGCTTAGCGGTGAGGCTATGTCATAAAGGAGGCACCACTGAAGAGATAAATAATTATCATCCAATTTCCAAGCTGCCATTTTGGGCTAAAATTTTAGAACAGAGAATTTTAGTTCACACTCAACTCCTACCTCTCGTGTAACTCAATTCTTAGTCCTCATCAATCTGGTTTTAGATCGAATCATAGTACAATCACTGCGGTCACCTTAGTAACAAATGGCATCTTAAAAGCCTTAGATAGGAAGAAACATTGTGCTGCCCTTTTTGTAGATCTCTCTAAGGCTTTTGATACAGTAGATCCTCACTTAGTCCTTCAAACGCTTGGTAATATTGGTTTGGATAATATTGCCTGTAATTTCTTTCAGAACGATCTATGTGAGAGGTGGCAGTGTGTGAAAGAAGGAAACTTTAAATCTGAGCTGTTACCCATGTCAAAAGGTGTACCGCAAGGTTTGATTTTGGGTCCAGTCCTTTTTAGGCTGTACATAAATGACATTGCCTCTGCATTAAATAACTGCCATGTCCATTTTTATTTTGATGTGATTTATAGACATGCAGCATCTTCAACGTTAAAGCCACTTGATTCAGTTCATCACTCTGCCCTTAGATTTATTACAGGTGCGAGTTATAATACTCACCACTGCCTTTCATATGACATGGTTGGTTGGTCATCTCTTCAGATTAGGCGAAATACCCACTGGTTGTCTTACATCTTTAAAGCACTTGTAGGTAAACTGCCTCCTTACATCTCCAGGTTGTTAACCCAGTATGTCAATCCCTACCCTACTCGCTCTAACGCTTGGCTTGTTCTTGAGGTTCCTTGTACTAGGACAGAGCTTGGCAAAATTGCCTTTTCATTTGCTGCTCCGCATGCCTGGAACCTACTACAGAACACTTTTAAGTGTAAGACTCTCTCCCATCCTATCAACTTTTTAAGGAACATGGTTGTTGGAGCATCTAGCGGAGGCTAGGGGTTGGTCTGACTGAGCGGAATTTGCTGTTACAGTGTGTCCTGACTGGTAAAGCCCAGGAGACTAATTGTGCTCTAGGGGCAGATCCTGGGCTGCATTCCGAATCGCATACTACCCTACTATATAGTATGCCAAAACAGGATGTAGTATGTCCCAATACATAGTATGCCACATGCAGTATGGCAAAAATACCAGGATGTACTACTACATCCGGTCGTATTCTACAGTATGCAAGCCAGCAGGCTTTTCTGGCTATTCTGACCCACAATCCTGTGTGCAGCAGAAATGTGCGTCACATGTGCGAGTCGTGACAGCTGTAGACGAATGTCGTGTTATGGACAGCGACGGGTGTGGGCAAATTTCAAGGCGCAATGTTATGACAAGGTAGTATGTCCCAATTGGATGCCTACTGCTTGCAAAGTACGTACTTTCTAAGGGCAGCTGTAGTAGGTACTGGTAGTACGAAGTAGAATTATGCGATTCGGAACGCCGCCCTGGTCTCACCTATGTTGCGGTTAAGGAAGCAGTCATAAAAGCTTTTGAGTTAGTGCCTGAGGCTTACCACCAGCGGTAAGGTACTTGGAAGAAGGGAAACAAATTCACATTGAGAGTTGAGAGAGTTGTTGACCCAGTTCAGTGTTTAGCATTAGACGTTTCTGCCTTTGAGGGGTTGTCTAACCTGATTATGTTGGAGCACTTTACCGATTCGGTGCCTGGTCGTATTGCTACTTTTATAAGTGAGTGCAAGGTGATGAAGTTTTTCCCTGAAGGCCTTTGTGATCTGGTAACCTCTAGTAACCTCTATCTAGGCCACTCTTGATGCTGAAATAGCACAGTGTGCACGCAGTTTATAGATGCTCGAAGACAGGTCCTTGTAGGGCTCAGAACCTTCCAATTGATGACTCAGTTTCCCCTTGGGCCTGGATAAAGGCCCAGATTTGACTCTGTTTCCTAAACTCTAGAGCTGAGCTGTTTCTGTCACGGAACCCCACGGCACACAGAGTAACACGAACACTGTCTTAAAAGTTTTTTTAAAGTCTTTATTATAAAAAGTATTACACAAGTAACTACATATCAAATATAACTCATGGATCAGGGGGAAACCAAAGGGGAAGTGGACGGCGAGAGGGAGTAAATAGCCTCCAGGGTGGGGACTGGAGAGAATACTAGGGCCCCCTACACTCCAGGCTAGGTTCTCTGGTTTAAGACAAACTCCCACCACCATAAGGGCCCTTACACAAGGGGAACACACTGCACTGCTCACTGTCAGTTAGGCATGCTCTTACGCTACACTACAAGCCAGGCCGGAGTCTGTACTGCGGGGGCTTCGCAAAAAAACACACTGCAAGCCGTTATACAAAAGGGGTCTCAAACCGTCACACTACACACTAGCGGCACACTGCTTGTCACACCACGCCAAAGTTGCACTGCCTGGCCGTACGTGCGACCTGAGCTGCACTGTTAGGCCTACTGAACAACTCACCCCACACCAAACTCTGCACGCGAGTAGAATTGCACACCAAAGAGAGAGAGCCTAGCACCAAAGTTAAACTGGGGTAATCCCAATATATCAGTCCACCCTCCTCCTGGCAACAAGCCCCTACCAACCCGTCCTACCCCAACCCCAATAAAGTAATATACAATAAGACAGTACACTAGCCCTAGTCTAATCTAAATAATACTAATCTAAAATATTGCTAAAAGAAACTCACGGCCCAGCCCCCTTCGCAGGAGTCCTTCGACTGGCAGGGCTGGGCAAAAGTTGTCTGCACACGGGTAGTGGCTAGTGGCCACTGGTCTTTTCTAGAGTGCAAAGCGCCTCCACTGTAATTGAATGTCCGGTTGTCCTGGCCTCATGATGTAGGCCTTTGCGTCTGCGTTGGTTGAACTGTCCAGTGGCTTGTTGTTTATACAAAGTTCTATTGATTCTATTAGATTCAACATTGCACCGTAGCCTACCAGTGAGTTACTGGATCCACATCAAAACGCAATGAAATGCCGTTGACATCGTAAAAAGCATTAAAAAAAAAAATAAAAAAAAATGCGTGTCATAACGATCCACTGACATGTTCCTTTGCAACTACATTAAACTAAGCTTTTCCACGGATTTTACAATTTTTGAATGATTATTTGCAAAGATATTGGGCTTTCTTCCCATGTTTTTTCACGGCACCGGTAGCTATGTTTCATATCCCTGCCTAAATTCGCAAAGCATTGTGTGAATTTTCATCTACCCCCTCGGTTTCAGGTCGGCATCTGAAAACCCTTGTTTTGGAGGGCTGTTTGAACATCCACTAGCCCTTGATATGCCTCCTAGTCATAGAAGCTAAAAGGAATGGGACACACTAGCTTACGCGTGAACGCGCAAAATGTAGGGGTGGGGCCCAGGGCTAGGGCTAAGGGGGGGTATTGGGATTGGGCCATAGTCTTCATTAGGACCAATGCACCTGATGAAGTGTGTGGGAATAGTATAGTCTTCATTAGGACCAATGCACCTGATGAAGTGTATGGGAATAGTATAGTAGGAGAGGATGAGAGCTCCTATGGTGAGCAGGTTATTATAGTTTTTTGTTGTTGGCAGTAGGCCTAATGTGTGTGTTGCTACTAAAAATTTGTTATTTCAAAAATTTTGTTGCGCTACTAAATTTCTTTCTGTGCTCCTACATTTTTTCATTTCGGATGTGCTCCTAGTGAAAAATGTTAGCTTAGAGCCCTGCTGAGCCCCAGTGATGGAAAGGTGGAGCCTCAGCCACTCTTTTTGTCGTCTGTGGAACCTCGGTCCGTTTGCCATGGTGAACTGGTGAGTGGGCAGACGTGGTTGGTGGCCCTCTTTCAGTTGTGGTGGTTTTGGTTAGGATTAGTTAATAGTTGTATTGTTTAGTTGCATACACCACCATTCACATTCATCACACATGCATCCACTCTCTACACTACTGATATCCCTGATACTTCACACTTCACTGTTACGAGCTGGGTCATAGGGTTGTCACGGTACCAGAAATTCAGTAGTCGGTACCGGTACCAGTAAATTTCCGCGGTACTCTGTACCAATTTCGGTACCACGGCGTACGCGCGTGCGTGTGAGTAATACATGCACGCGTGTAAAGTACAACGTGCATGAGTACCGCAAGCAGCAATTCAACTGAACTGTGTAGCGTTCTTGCTCGCTCATCACACAGCTTCGACCGAATGACGACGCGTTTATTTAGACAAACCACGTGACAAGTGTCAACAGTGCTTTACGCTAGTGCTATTGCTAACTTGCTAGCAAGAGGCTAGCGCAGGTCATAAAAAGGAACAACTACTCGATACAGTATCGCAGAGAAATTTCAAAGATAGGCTACTCACAGAAGCAGGAGGGTTGCATCTTCAAAAACGCATGGTTTTGAAAGAAATGCGCTGCTAATAAACATGTTCAATCATACACTCAAAACCGGCTCATATTTTCACAAAATGAATCACAGGCAAACACTTGTCTTCTTCTACGCTGCTGTCATGGGCGGTGCGCTGTGATTGGACAGCAGCACGCAGCGTAGAAGAAGACGAGCGGCAAATTAAATAGAAAACACGGTACCTTCGGTACCATGGAGAAACGGGTACCGTCAGTACCGCAGCAATGTAAGTACCGAATTAGTACAGAAGTACCGAGTACCGTGACAAGCCTACTGGGTCATAACAATCATCATCAGCATCATCCTCATCATCATCACTACCTCCATTATGGGGCCTCTTGTTGGGACCTATAGCCAAGGAACACAGTCTGTAAGCGCGCGCGCGTGTGTGTGTGTGTGTGGTATGACAGACCCACGACTTACTGACCAATGCCGATCGAACATGTAGCTGGAACTGAAAATGTGGCTCCATTATATCGTTTCCAAACATTGACACAAGTATGTGTGCATATTAAATACAAATTGTTGTTGTTCCCTTTATGCAAATTCAAAGATGCTCAAAGCTATTAACAAAATGGCTTTCTAGATCATATCCTGCCGCCTAAGGCCTCTGCTCTCCTCTGTTCCCATGTAAGTGAATAAAAAACATCATGACTAAATGTCTGTTTGGGAGTTGAAGACATGGAAAAGGTTATCAGGCATCTACAGTACATAGATCAGACGTCTATCTAGTCAGAAGAGATGGAAAGATACATGTAAATGTAGAGGAACAACCCTTACCTACACACATACTGCACCTTGTTAACAACTTGTTATTTCTGGATCAGTATAATGACCAATGGGTAGGGGTCAACACAACTAACAAAATGAAGGTTAGATGCATCAAATGACTTAACAGGTAAAAAACACAAACGCACATATGCACTTTAGGCTATGAAGTCACTGGGGCAGAGGTAACAAAAATATGAGTAATTTTATGCAACCTTGGAGGTGTATGAAATGCAAAAAAGACCATGCTACACCCTTACATCGAGTTTCGTGAAAATCTGTCTTGAAGGTTTTGTGTAACAGATGGACAAACAGACGAAAAAACTAACTAACTAACACGCCACCGAAAACATGACCTCTCACCCTGCGCTGTCGCTGGGGCGGAGGTAACACATGGACCAAGTACGTGTGATTTTCTACAGACATAATAAACATCCTCTGAAAGGAGGTCTACAGTAACACCCTTGGGATCACCATCCTCTCCTCGTTCATTTATAGATCTTGCCATGGCGGCTGGTGAAAAGTATTCTACAGTAGCTAAATGAGTCTAGTTCTACGTTACTGACAGGCTTACCTTTCACATTTTGCGAAACATTGTCTAGATAAATTGGTTAGCCAGCTAGCTAGCTAACATGAGCCTGAAGTGATCTGAATCCAGGGGCAGCTGAAATCCTGTCTCCCTTGTTCATTGTTGTCAACAACGTCAGTCCCTACTGACCACATAGCTACTGACTCTGCGTTGGAGCAATACATTATTCACCCATTTGGGGTGATTCGAGGACGCTGAAAGGCTAATTTAATCAGATTTCTGTTGCTATGTGTGTATCTTATGTCAGCTGCTTTGCTGCACAGACTGGGTGATCGTTTCTATCGCCCCAGAAGAGAGAGGGGCTGAACTATGGATGTAAACTGATGTAAACTGTGAGCTATTATCATAACATAATTAATTATATTGGAAATATTAAACATTGTACATTTTAAACACACACATATACGTCAAACAAGTTGTAATTGTTTATTTTAAAAGGGTTTATTGAAAAATCCCAAAGCACTTTCACTATCCGTACATTGAAGCCTCTAGTTGTGCCTCGATATTGGTCACAGTAGGACGTTTACGAGGCCCATGATTAAGTGCAGAATCTAGGACCGTGATTAATTTAGTGCCCACCATGGAGCCCACGGCGGTGCACACGGTGACGGCGGAGCCACTGACGACGGAGCCGCTGAAAGCGGAGGCGCCGTTGGCGGCGGAGGCGCCGACGGTGGAACCACCCACGGTTGTGTCGCCGACGGAGCTGCTGACGGAGGAGGCGCTGATGGCGGAGCCGTTGGCGGCGGAGGCGCCGGCGGCGGAGGCGCCGACGGCGGAACCACCCAGGATCCTCATCATCCTCAACAGCGGTCTTGGCAGGGGCCTCAGCAAGGGCCTGAGCAGGGGCCTCAGCAAGGGCCTGAGCAGGGGCCTCAGCAGGGGCCACAGAATGATCCTCAGCAGCGGTCTTGGCAGGGGCCTGAGCAGGGGCCTCAGCAGGGGCCACAGCATGATCCTTAGCAGGGTCCTCAGCAGCAGCCTCTGTGGAAGAAAGACTTTCCATCTCAGTTGTTTTTACATTTGTAAAGATAATTTGCTAGATCAGGTTATAGAAAGATATATGAAGATAGTAAGAGAGAACGGCTTTAAGAGAGATGGAGAGCGAAGGAGAGAGAAAAAGAGAGGGATAGAAATAAAGTAATTTAAAAGTTTCACAGACACTCATTACCTTGCCCCTTTTCTGTGAATGGTAGGCAGGTGAGCACACCCATGAAGGCGAAAAGCAAGAACACAATCTGGGTCTTCATTTTCTGTAGGAACACATGAACGGATCAGACATCGTCATACATAGAGTACATGTTCATAATACTGTACCACAGGAGCGGTCATACATGACAAAGTTGTTCTTCATTCCACAAAAAGTTCAAAAGTATCAGCGAGTACTTGTAGCGTGTGACCTGATCTATCAGTTTAGCTCTAGTAGAAAGGAGAACTCACCACTGAGAGTGTGAAGATGTCTGCACCAGTTGTCTTCAAATCACACCTTGGTTTTGTTTGTAGATTCTCTGTGGAATTCACCTCGTTTTTATACACTATAAAGGGGGGGTGACATCATCTAGTGTTTGTTCATTTTAATAAATTAAATTATGCTTTACATAATGCTATTTAGGAGGCATCCATGTGACCTGTGCTGTGTTTGCTCTGTCCCGGTGTGCTCTAGTTTGTATTTAAATCATGATCATCATCATTAGTATGGTTGTATGGTTAGTCTTTTTCCCTCGTTTGGTTGATATTATGGCAAGTGTTGAGGAGTTTGTGCAGGATCCTTGTGAGGAGTAGCATCTCTGTATTACAGATTAGTTGCTGAAAATTGCAGAGCACTATGAGGTTGCGATTAGCAGCAGCCGGTTAAAGGACATTGTTCAGTTTATTCTGATGTCTTGACTGATTGAGTCAGGGGTTCTGGGTCCTGCGTCCCTTTTGCAGGATCGCTCTGTGGGTTTGTCTCGGTCTCCGGGAACTGTCCCTGAAGCTGGGTTAACCTTTGAACCACGAAGGGAGTTGATTTTCTTGCAGCTTGGGTGGGATAAGTTGGATGCTCAGCTGAAAGTGGAAAGGCTGACGCAGCATAAGAGGCTAGAGCAGGAACGGTTGAGGCTGCAGGCTCATCCATTGGTTTGCTTAGCGGTGAGGCTATGTCTTTACATAAAGAAGGCACCACTGAAGAGATAAATAATTATCATCCAATTTCCAAGCTGCCATTTTGGGCTAAAATTTTAGAACAGAGAATTTTAGTTCACACTCAACTCCTACCTCTCGTGTAACTCAATTCTTAGTCCTCATCAATCTGGTTTTAGATCGAATCATAGTACAATCACTGCGGTCACCTTAGTAACAAATGGCATCTTAAAAGCCTTAGATAGGAAGAAACATTGTGCTGCCCTTTTTGTAGATCTCTCTAAGGCTTTTGATACAGTAGATCCTCACTTAGTCCTTCAAACGCTTGGTAATATTGGTTTGGATAATATTGCCTGTAATTTCTTTCAGAACGATCTATGTGAGAGGTGGCAGTGTGTGAAAGAAGGAAACTTTAAATCTGAGCTGTTACCCATGTCAAAAGGTGTACCGCAAGGTTTGATTTTGGGTCCAGTCCTTTTTAGGCTGTACATAAATGACATTGCCTCTGCATTAAATAACTGCCATGTCCATTTTTATTTTGATGTGATTTATAGACATGCAGCATCTTCAACGTTAAAGCCACTTGATTCAGTTCATCACTCTGCCCTTAGATTTATTACAGGTGCGAGTTATAATACTCACCACTGCCTTTCATATGACATGGTTGGTTGGTCATCTCTTCAGATTAGGCGAAATACCCACTGGTTGTCTTACATCTTTAAAGCACTTGTAGGTAAACTGCCTCCTTACATCTCCAGGTTGTTAACCCAGTATGTCAATCCCTACCCTACTCGCTCTAACGCTTGGCTTGTTCTTGAGGTTCCTTGTACTAGGACAGAGCTTGGCAAAATTGCCTTTTCATTTGCTGCTCCGCATGCCTGGAACCTACTACAGAACACTTTTAAGTGTAAGACTCTCTCCCATCCTATCAACTTTTTAAGGACATGGCCGAGGACAATTTTGTTTCTTTGTCTGTATATTGAACTGTATATGTTTATTCTTGTGAACTCGGCTCAATCGAAAATGAGGGTCTCCCTCAGTGGATCCCCGAGGTGAAATAAAGGCTTGATCTGATCTGATGTCACCTGGTCCTGTTTCTCCCGTGATCCTGCCCAATTCTTTTGATTTAGGTAAGAGTTTGCGCCTGTGGCCTAGGTTCAACGAGAAGGATCCAGACACATGGTTGTTGGAGCGTCTGGCGGAGGCTAGGGGTTGGTCTGACTGAGCGGAATTTGCTGTTACAGTGTGTCCTGACTGGTAAAGCCCAGGAGACTAATTGTGCTCTAGGGGCAGATCCTGGGCTGCATTCCGAATCGCATACTACCCTACTATATAGTATGCCAAAACAGGATGTAGTATGTCCCAATACATAGTATGCCACATGCAGTATGGCAAAAATACCAGGATGTACTACTACATCCGGTCGTAATTTACAGTATGCAAGCCAGCAGGCTTTTCTGGCTATTCTGACCCACAATCCTGTGCGCAGCAGAAATGTGCGTCACATGTGCGAGTCGTGACAGCTGTAGACGAATGTCGTGTTATGGACAGCGACGGGTGTCGGCAAATTTCAAGACGCAATGTTATGACAAGGTAGTATGTCCCAATTGGATGCCTACTGCTTGCAAAGTACGTACTTTCTAAGGGCAGCTGTAGTAGGTACTGGTAGTACGAAGTAGAAGTATGCGATTCGGAACGCCGCCCTGGTCTCATCTATGTTGCGGTTAAGGAAGCAGTCATAAAAGCTTTTGAGTTAGTGCCTGAGGCTTACCACCAGCGGTAAGGTACTTGGAAGAAGGGAAACAAATTCACATTGAGAGTTGAGAGAGTTGTTGACCCAGTTCAGTGTTTAGCATTAGACGTTTCTGCCTTTGAGGGGTTGTCTAACCTGATTATGTTGGAGCACTTTACCGATTCGGTGCCTGGTCGTATTGCTACTTTTATAAGTGAGTGCAAGGTGATGAAGTTTTTCCCTGAAGGCCTTTGTGATCTGGTAACCTCTAGTAACCTCTATCTAGGCCACTCTTGATGCTGAAATAGCACAGTGTGCACGCAGTTTATAGATGCTCGAAGACAGGTCCTTGTAGGGCTCAGAACCTTCCAATTGATGACTCAGTTTCCCCTTGGGCCTGGATAAAGGCCCAGATTTGACTCTGTTTCCTAAACTCTAGAGCTGAGCTGTTTCTGTCACGGAACCCCACGGCACACAGAGTAACACGAACACTGTCTTAAAAGTTTTTTTAAAGTCTTTATTATAAAAAGTATTACACAAGTAACTACATATCAAATATAACTCATGGATCAGGGGGAAACCAAAGGGGAAGTGGACGGCGAGAGGGAGTAAATAGCCTCCAGGGTGGGGACTGGAGAGAATACTAGGGCCCCCTACACTCCAGGCTAGGTTCTCTGGTTTAAGACAAACTCCCACCACCATAAGGGCCCTTACACAAGGGGAACACACTGCACTGCTCACTGTCAGTTAGGCATGCTCTTACGCTACACTACAAGCCAGGCCGGAGTCTGTACTGCGGGGGCTTCGCAAAAAAACACACTGCAAGCCGTTATACAAAAGGGGTCTCAAACCGTCACACTACACACAAGCGGCACACTGCTTGTCACACCACGCCAAAGTTGCACTGCCTGGCCGTACGTGCGACCTGAGCTGCACTGTTAGGCCTACTGAACAACTCACCCCACACCAAACTCTGCACACGAGTAGAATTGCACACCAAAGAGAGAGAGCCTAGCACCAAAGTTAAACTGGGATAATCCCAATATATCAGTCCACCCTCCTCCTGGCAACAAGCCCATACCAACCCGTCCTACCCCAACCCCAATAAAGTAATATACAATAAGACAGTACACTAGCCCTAGTCTAATCTAAATAATACTAATCTAAAATATTGCTAAAAGAAACTCACGGCCCAGCCCCCTTCGCAGGAGTCCTTCGACTGGCAGGGCTGGGCAAAAGTTGTCTGCACACGGGTAGTGGCTAGTGGCCACTGGTCTTTTCTAGAGTGCAAAGCGCCTCCACTGTAATTGAATGTCCGGTTGTCCTGGCCTCATGATGTAGGCCTTTGCGTCTGCGTTGGTTGAACTGTCCAGTGGCTTGTTGTTTATACAAAGTTCTATTGATTCTATTAGATTCAACATTGCACCGTAGCCTACCAGTGAGTTACTGGATCCACATCAAAACGCAATGAAATGCCGTTGACATCGTAAAAAGCATTAAAAAAAAAATTAAAAAAAAATGCGTGTCATAACGATCCACTGACATGTTCCTTTGCAACTACATTAAACTAAGCTTTTCCACGGATTTTACAATTTTTGAATGATTATTTGCAAAGATATTGGGCTTTCTTCCCATGTTTTTTCACGGCACCGGTAGCTATGTTTCATATCCCTGCCTAAATTCGCAAAGCATTGTGTGAATTTTCATCTACCCCCTCGGTTTCAGGTCAGCATCTGAAAACCCTTGTTTTGGAGGGCTGTTTGAACATCCACTAGCCCTTGATATGCCTCCTAGTCATAGAAGCTAAAAGGAATGGGACACACTACCCTACGCGTGAACGCGCAAAATGTAGGGGTGGGGCCCAGGGCTAGGGCTAAGGGGGGGTATTGGGATTGGGCCATAGTCTTCATTAGGACCAATGCACCTGATGAAGTGTGTGGGAATAGTATAGTCTTCATTAGGACCAATGCACCTGATGAAGTGTGTGGGAATAGTATAGTCTTCATTAGGACCAATGCACCTGATGAAGTGTGTGGGAATAGTATAGTCTTCATTAGGACCAATGCACCTGATGAAGTGTGTGGGAATAGTATAGTAGGAGAGGATGAGAGCTCCTATGGTGAGCAGGTTATTATAGTTTTTTGTTGTTGGCAGTAGGCCTAATGTGTGTGTTGCTACTAAAAATTTGTTATTTCAAATTTTTTGTTGCGCTACTAAATTTCTTTCTGTGCTCCTACATTTTTTCATTTCGGATGTGCTCCTAGTGAAAAATGTTAGCTTAGAGCCCTGCTGAGCCCCAGTGATGGAAAGGTGGAGCCTCAGCCACTCTTTTTGTCGTCTGTGGAACCTCGGTCCGTTTGCCATGGTGAACTGGTGAGTGGGCAGACGTGGTTGGTGGCCCTCTTTCAGTTGTGGTGGTTTTGGTTAGGATTAGGTAATAGTTGTATTGTTTAGTTGCATACACCACCATTCACATTCATCACACATGCATCCACTCTCTACACTACTGATATCCCTGATACTTCACACTTCACTGTTACGAGCTGGGTCATAGGGTTGTCACGGTACCAGAAATTCAGTAGTCGGTACCGGTACCAGTAAATTTCCGCGGTACTCGGTACCAATTTCGGTACCACGGCGTACGCGCGTGCGTGTGAGTAATACATGCACGCGTGTAAAGTACAACGTGCATGAGTACCGCAAGCAGCAATTCAACTGAACTGTGTAGCGTTCTTGCTCGCTCATCACACAGCTTCGACCGAATGACGACGCGTTTATTTAGACAAACCACGTGACAAGTGTCAACAGTGCTTTACGCTAGTGCTATTGCTAACTTGCTAGCAAGAGGCTAGCGCAGGTCATAAAAAGGAACAACTACTCGATACAGTATCGCAGAGAAATTTCAAAGATAGGCTACTCACAGAAGCAGGAGGGTTGCATCTTCAAAAACGCATGGTTTTGAAAGAAATGCGCTGCTAATAAACATGTTCAATCATACACTCAAAACCGGCTCATATTTTCACAAAATGAATCACAGGCAAACACTTGTCTTCTTCTACGCTGCTGTCATGGGCGGTGCGCTGTGATTGGACAGCAGCACGCAGCGTAGAAGAAGACGAGCGGCAAATTAAATAGAAAACACGGTACCTTCGGTACCATGGAGAAACCGGTACCGTCAGTACCGCAGCAATGTAAGTACCGAATTAGTACAGAAGTACCGAGTACCGTGACAAGCCTACTGGGTCATAACAATCATCATCATCCTCATCATCATCACTACCTCCATTATGGGGCCTCTTGTTGGGACCTATAGCCAAGGAACACAGTCTGTAAGCGCGCGCGCGTGTGTGTGTGTGTGTGGTATGACAGACCCACGACTTACTGACCAATGCCGATCGAACATGTAGCTGGAACTGAAAATGTGGCTCCATTATATCGTTTCCAAACATTGACACAAGTATGTGTGCATATTAAATACAAATTGTTGTTGTTCCCTTTATGCAAATTCAAAGATGCTCAAAGCTATTAACAAAATGGCTTTCTAGATCATATCCTGCCGCCTAAGGCCTCTGCTCTCCTCTGTTCCCATGTAAGTGAATAAAAAACATCATGACTAAATGTCTGTTTGGGAGTTGAAGACATGGAAAAGGTTATCAGGCATCTACAGTACATAGATCAGACGTCTATCTAGTCAGAAGAGATGGAAAGATACATGTAAATGTAGAGGAACAACCCTTACCTACACACATACTGCACCTTGTTAACAACTTGTTATTTCTGGATCAGTATAATGACCAATGGGTAGGGGTCAACACAACTAACAAAATGAAGGTTAGATGCATCAAATGACTTAACAGGTAAAAAACACAAACGCACATATGCACTTTAGGCTATGAAGTCACTGGGGCAGAGGTAACAAAAATATGAGTAATTTTATGCAACCTTGGAGGTGTATGAAATGCAAAAAAGACCATGCTACACCCTTACATCGAGTTTCGTGAAAATCTGTCTTGAAGGTTTTGTGTAACAGACGGACAAACAGACGAAAAAACTAACTAACTAACACGCCACCGAAAACATGACCTCTCACCCTGCGCTGTCGCTGGGGCGGAGGTAACACATGGACCAAGTACGTGTGATTTTCTACAGACATAATAAACATCCTCTGAAAGGAGGTCTACAGTAACACCCTTGGGATCACCATCCTCTCCTCGTTCATTTATAGATCTTGCCATGGCGGCTGGTGAAAAGTATTCTACAGTAGCTAAATTAGTCTAGTTCTACGTTACTGACAGGCTAACCTTTCACATTTTGCGAAACATTGTCTAGATAAATTGGTTAGCCAGCTAGCTAGCTAACATGAGCCTGAAGTGATCTGAATCCAGGGGCAGCTGAAATCCTGTCTCCCTTGTTCATTGTTGTCAACAACGTCAGTCCCTACTGACCACATAGCTACTGACTCTGCGTTGGAGCAATACATTATTCACCCATTTGGGGTGATTCGAGGACGCTGAAAGGCTAATTTAATCAGATTTCTGTTGCTATGTGTGTATCTTATGTCAGCTGCTTTGCTGCACAGACTGGGTGATCGTTTCTATCGCCCCAGAAGAGAGAGGGGCTGAACTATGGATGTAAACTGATGTAAACTGTGAGCTATTATCATAACATAATTAATTATATTGGAAATATTAAACATTGTACATTTTAAACACACACATATACGTCAAACAAGTTGTAATTGTTTATTTTAAAAGGGTTTATTGAAAAATCGGACCGCGGAGGCGCCGACGGTGGAACCACCCACGGCTGTGTCGCCGACGGAGCCGCTGACGGCGGAGGCGCCGATGGCGGAGCCGTTGGCGGCGGAGGCGCTGACGGCGGAGCCACTGACGGCGGAGCCACCCACGGCTGAGCCACCCAGGATCCTCATCATCCTCAACAGCGGTCTTGGCAGGGGCCTCAGCAAGGGCCTGAGCAGGGGCCTCAGCAGGGGCCACAGAATGATCCTCAGCAGCGGTCTTGGCAGGGGCCTGAGCAGGGGCCTCAGCAGGGGCCACAGCATGATCCTTAGCAGGGTCCTCAGCAGCAGCCTCTGTGGAAGAAAGACTTTCCATCTCAGTTGTTTTTACATTTGTAAAGATAATTTGCTAGATCAGGTTATAGAAAGATATATGAAGATAGTAAGAGAGAACGGCTTTAAGAGAGATGGAGAGCGAAGGAGAGAGAAAAAGAGAGGGATAGAAATAAAGTAATTTAAAAGTTTCACAGACACTCATTACCTTGCCCCTTTTCTGTGAATGGTAGGCAGGTGAGCACACCCATGAAGGCGAAAAGCAAGAACACAATCTGGGTCTTCATTTTCTGTAGGAACACATGAACGGATCAGACATCGTCATACATAGAGTACATGTTCATAATACTGTACCACAGGAGCGGTCATACATGACAAAGTTGTTCTTCATTCCACAAAAAGTTCAAAAGTATCAGCGAGTACTTGTAGCGTGTGACCTGATCTATCAGTTTAGCTCTAGTAGAAAGGAGAACTCACCACTGAGAGTGTGAAGATGTCTGCACCAGTTGTCTTCAAATCACACCTTGGTTTTGTTTGTAGATTCTCTGTGGAATTCACCTCGTTTTTATACACTATAAAGGGGGGGTGACATCATCTAGTGTTTGTTTATTTTAATAAATTAAATTATGCTTTACATAATGCTATTTAGGAGGCATCCATGTGACCTGTGCTGTGTTTGCTCTGTCCCGGTGTGCTCTAGTTTGTATTTAAATCATGATCATCATCATTAGTATTGTATGGTTAGTCTTTTTCCCTCGTTTGGTTGATATTATGGCAAGTGTTGAGGAGTTTGTGCAGGATCCTTGTGAGGAGTAGCATCTCTGTATTACAGATTAGTTGCTGAAAATTGCAGAGCACTATGAGGTTGCGATTAGCAGCAGCCGGTTAAAGGACATTGTTCAGTTTATTCTGATGTCTTGACTGATTGAGTCAGGGGTTCTGGGTCCTGCGTCCCTTTTGCAGGATCGCTCTGTGGGTTTGTCTCGGTCTCCGGGAACTGTCCCTGAAGCTGGGTTAACCTTTGAACCACGAAGGGAGTTGATTTTCTTGCAGCTTGGGTGGGATAAGTTGGATGCTCAGCTGGAAGTGGAAAGGCTGACGCAGCATAAGAGGCTAGAGCAGGAACGGTTGAGGCTGCAGGCTCATCCATTGGTTTGCTTAGCGGTGAGGCTATGTCATAAAGGAGGCACCACTGAAGAGATAAATAATTATCATCCAATTTCCAAGCTGCCATTTGTGGCTAAAATTTTACAAAAATTTGTTCACACTCAACTCAAAGAAACATTGTGCTGCCCTTTTTGTAGATCTCTCTAAGGCAGGGGTGTCAAACTCAGTGTAATTATATTTGGCCCGCGAGGCAATACCAAATGACTACTAGAGCTGGCCCGCCAGTATTATACAGCGCATTCACCGCTAATACTACAAATCCCATAATGCTCTGCTGTTGTTTTGGCGCGTCAATCAAGACAGGACCCAGAAACGCCCTCTCTTCTGTGACAGTAGTCATAGTAATCTCATACTACAACTGTAACCGTGTTACCCCTTCTTAAAAATGGCAAAAAGAAAGGCAGAAAACAGAAGCTTTACGTTATGTAACGTCTCACTGTGATAGAGACACCTGTGTTGACCTAGCCGGCCGCTGTGTTTGCTCTGTTCCTGTTCATTCAATCCTGTCTGCCTTCTTGCCGGCCTGTCTGCCTGCCTGGCTGTCTGTCTGCATGCCGGCTGTCTGTCTGTCTGCCTGGCTGTAGGACAGTCAGGGTTTTACAAGCTTCTCTACTGAGCAGATGGAGCACCAACACTTGTGTCTGAGGGCATATTCACATATGTTAGTGCACACCATTGATGCGCACCAAAAGCGAAAGTGATAAGTGCATATTCAATGTTAAAGCAAAACTTGTTTGGGTCCATATTAAAATTTTCATTTGTTCAATGTTGGCCCGCGACTTTGTTCAAGTTTTAAATTTTGGCCCACTGTGTATTTGAGTTTGACACCCCTGCCTAAGGCTTTTGATACAGTAGACACTCACTTAGTCCTTCAAACGCTTGGTAATATTGGTTTGGATAATATTGCCTGTAAATTCTTTCAGAACTAGCTATGTGAGAGGTGGCAGTGTGTGAAAGCAGGAAACTTTAAATCTGAGGGGTGAAAAAAAACATAAGGCGTTTTTTTTTCAGACCAAATTCATTTTTATCTACAATCTTCATGAACATTCACATGTATGTAGTACAAGCAATTCTGATCAGAGATCTGCCACCCAGGGGTGTCTTGTCCATTCTTAGACCGAGCAGTGAACAATTTAATTATTTCCACCTGAAAAAAAACATAAGGGGTATGTATGGCGTTTTTTTTTCAGACCAGATTAATTTTTATCTACAATCTTCATGAACATTCACAGGTATGTAGTACAAGCAATTCTGATCAGAGATCTGCCACCCAGGGGTGTCTAGTCCATTCCTAGGCCGAGCAGTGAACAATTTAATTATTGCCACCTGAAAAAATACATAAGGGGTATGTATGGCGTTTTTTTTTCAGACCAAATTTATTTTTATCTACAATCTTCATGAACATTCACAGGTATGTAGTACAAGCAATTCTGATCAGAGATCTGCCACCCAGGGGTGTCTAGTCCATTCCTAGGCTGAGCAGTGAACAATTTAATTATTGCCCCCTGAAAAAATACATAAGGGGTATGTATGGCGTTTTTTTTCAGACCAAATTTATTACATACATTCACAGGTATGTAGTACAAGCAATTCTGATCAGAGATCTGCCACCCAGGGGTGTCTAGTCCATTCCTAGGCCGAGCAGTGAACAATTTAATTATTGCCCCCTGAAAAGATACATAAGGGGTATGTATGTATGGCGTTTTTATTTCAGACCAAATTTATTTTTATCTACAATCTTCATGAACATTCACAGGTATGTAGTACAAGCAATTCTGATCAGAGATCTGCCACCCAGGGGTGTCTAGTCCATTCCTAGGCCGAGCAGTGAACAATTTAATTATCGCCACCTGAAAAAATAAATAAGGGGTATGTATGGCGTTTTTATTTCAGACCAAATTCATTTTTATCTACAATCTTCATGAACATTCACATGTATGTAGTACAAGCAATTCTGATCAGAGATCTGCCACCCAGGGGTGTCTAGTCCATTCCTAGACCGAGCAGTGAACAATTTAATTATTTCCACCTGAAAAAAAACATAAGGGGTATGTATGGCGTTTTTATTTCAGACCAGATTAATTTTTATCTACAATCTTCATGAACATTCACAGGTATGTAGTACAAGCAATTCTGATCAGAGATCTGCCACCCAGGGGTGTCTAGTCCATTCCTAGGCCGAGCAGTGAACAATTTAATTATTGCCCCCTGAAAAAATACATAAGGGGTATGTATGTATGGCGTTTTTTTTTCAGACCAAATTTATTACATACATTCACAGGTATGTAGTACAAGCAATTCTGATCAGAGATCTGCCACCCAGGGGTGTCTAGTCCATTCCTAGGCCGAGCAGTGAACAATTTAATTATCGCCACCTGAAAAAATACATAAGGGGTATGTATGGCGTTTTTATTTCAGACCAAATTAATTTTCATCTACAATCTTCATGAACATTCACAGGTATGTAGTACAAGCAATTCTGATCAGAGATCTGCCACCCAGGGGTGTCTAGTCCATTCCTAGGCCGAGCAGTGAACAATTGAATTATTGCCCCCTGAAAAAATACATAAGGGGTATGTATGGCGTTTTTTTTTCAGACCAAATTTATTTTTATCTACAATCTTCATGAACATTCACAGGTATGTAGTACAAGCTATTCTGATCAGAGATCTGCCACCCAGGGGTGTCTTGTCCATTCCTAGGCCGAGCAGTGAACAATTTAATTATTGCCCCCTGAAAAGATACATAAGGGGTATGTATGTATGGCGTTTTTTTTTCAGACCAAATTAATTTTTATCTACAATCTTCATGAACATTCACAGGTATGTAGTACAAGAAATTCTGATCAGAGATCTGCCACCCAGGGGTGTCTAGTCCATTCCTAGGCCGAGCAGTGAACAATTTAATTATTGCCCCCTGAAAAAATACATAATGGGTATGTATGGCGTTTTTATTTCAGACCAAATTAATTTTCATCTACAATCTTCATGAACATTCACAGGTATGTAGTACAAGCAATTCTGATCAGAGATCTGCCACCCAGGGGTGTCTAGTCCATTCCTAGTCCGAGCAGTGAACAATTGAATTATTGCCCCCTGAAAAAATACATAAGGGGTATGTATGTATGGCGTTTTTTTTTCAGACCAAATTTATTTTTATCTACAATCTTCATGAACATTCACAGGTATGTAGTACAAGCTATTCTGATCAGAGATCTGCCACCCAGGGGTGTCTAGTCCATTCCTAGGCCGAGCAGTGAACAATTTAATTATTGCCCCCTGAAAAAATACATAAGGGGTATGTATGGCGTTTTTTTTTTAAGACCAAATTTATTTTTATCTACAATCTTTATGAACATTCACAGGTATGTAGTACAAGCTATTCTGATCAGAGATCTGCCACCCAGGGGTGTCTAGTCCATTCCTAGGCTGAGCAGTGAACAATTTAATTATTGCCCCCTGAAAAAATACATAAGGGGTATGTATGGCGGTTTTTTTTCAGACCAAATTTATTACATACATTCACAGGTATGTAGTACAAGCAATTCTGATCAGAGATCTGCCACCCAGGGGTGTCTAGTCCATTCCTAGGCCGAGCAGTGAACAATTTAATTATTGCCCCCTGAAAAGATACATAAGGGGTATGTATGTATGGCGTTTTTTTTTCAGACCAAATTTATTTTTATCTACAATCTTCATGAACATTCACAGGTATGTAGTACAAGCAATTCTGATCAGAGATCTGCCACCCAGGGGTGTCTAGTCCATTCCTAGGCCGAGCAGTGAACAATTTAATTATTGCCCCCTGAAAAAATACATAAGGGGTATGTATGGCGTTTTTATTTCAGACCAAATTTCTTTTTATCTACAATCTTCATGAACATTCACAGGTATGTAGTACAAGCAATTCTGATCAGAGATCTGCCACCCAGGGGTGTCTAGTCCATTCCTAGGCCGAGCAGTGAACAATTTAATTAAAGCGCATTCTACTTTACCTGACGGCCCCCCCCCGAGCACTTTCGGCCTATATTTTATGGTTATTTTTTTGCATTTACATTCTCTCTTCGAATGGCCCACGGGGTCATATTCGTTCTTGGATCATGCTTAAGAGGATTTCTGTGGACTCTGAACCGGGTGCCGACCACTGTGCTGGAGCTCAGCCTACCTGAGTGCACGAACACAGACGATCAATCGGCTACGGGTAATTTAACGTTCTGTTGCACTAATATAGAATGCTGCCATATTGCCTACGGGCGGCTCGTTTACAAAGTATAACCTAGTTTGTTGTTACTTTGATTTGTTGTTATTTTGCACTTGTTTATGTAAGAGTTAGTTTACTAGTTCATTGCCTCGATATTTGAGGGACTACTTTGGGATTTGATTACACCGGAGGAACCAAAAGCGGTGTTGTTGAGTTTGCAAAACTGCTATCACACGGCAAGTTCAATGCTGAGGAGACCTCAATAGGGAAAGAGGTCATTGCAATAGGGTTGAACTACTGGTTTATCTTTACAATGGTTTTGGTTGTTTTTATTTTTTTGGGTAAGGTTTACTCTTGTCTGCAACGTCTAGGTAACAAGGAAAGGGTGAGATATAGGGATGGGCAGCTCGATCTTCATGATAGTATTACTTAAATAATGACAAACACTGTGCAGTACAGGTGCTTGACCCTCAATGTTAAAGGCATCAACCACTATATTAAGAGAAAGCGTATTATGACCTATTTAAAACAGCATCGAATAGATATAGCCTTACTTCAAGAGACTCACTTGACTGACATGGAACATGCTAAATTAAAACGAGGGGGATATAGCCAAGCGTTTTACTCTTCCTTTACCTCAAGGGCTAGAGGAGTGGCTATATTGATCAGTAAAACAATTCCTTTCCGGTTAACATCTACATCCAAGGACAAAGGAGGCCGTTATGTTATAATTAGGGGCTCAATTTATTCTCAATCCATCACTCTAGCAAGTATATATGCACCTAACTATGATGACCCCCAGTTTTTTCGTGATGTTTTCTTTAACTTGGCAAGCCCACCCGGTGAGACTTTCATTGGAGGCGATTTTAATTTAGTGCTCAACCCCACTCTAGATAGGTCTTCATCCAAACAGGTAACTTTAACACAGGCGACAAAAGCACTAATTACTGAACTTAAGAACTTTGGGCTTTGTGATATATGGCGTACTCAGAATCAACAATTACGGGAATACTCCTTTTATTCTCCCGTTCACAATAGCTACTCCAGAATTGATCTTTTCTTGGTCCCTTTGGCTATAGCGCATACAATCCCCCCATGTGAATATTTGGCAAAAACTATCTCGGACCACTCAGGGTTACTGCTCACCATTCCTACCGCTGTGCCATCGAGCCCCCCCAGTAGATGGCGCCTTGGCTCCTATTTACTTAATGATCCAGAGTTTATGGAGTTCATTAACACCCATTTGGATCTTTATTTAGAAATTAATCAGAACTCTGCTTCCCCAGATGTGGTCTGGGAATCAATGAAGGCCTACATCAGAGGTCAAATTATATCTTACACTTCTGGTAAACGGAAAATGTATAGGTCAAAAGTGGAGTCCCTAGAAAAGGAAATTGCAGAACTTGAAAGAGAATATCTTTTATCACAACATAAGGAGGTCCAACAAAAACTCAGGTCTAAACAACTAGAATATAATACTGTAACCATTCAGAAAACTGAAAATGCAATGAGGAGGATAAGGCATAGATACTATGAACAGGGCGACAGAGCCGGCAAGCTTCTCGCATGGCAGATCCGCAGAGAGGAAGCCCGTAGAGAAATACATGTAATAAAATCAGGCTCCAGTACAATTACTAACCCAAAGGAGATAAACAACACCTTTAGAAACTTTTATCAATCAATCAATCAAAGCTTTATTTATATAGCGCATTTCATACCCAGAGGCAACACAATGCGCTTTACAGAGAACAAGGGAGGTGGGCATACGACCCACTCTCTACATATTCCAGAGGGAAGCAAAAAAACAGTAATCACCCGGGGGCCAGATAAGTGAGCTGTAAAAATTCTTCCCTGACCCCTCTCAACAAGGCGATCGAGCAAGCTCCAGGAGTATGTTTGTCTACCGGCTAAGAACATTTATGAAGCAATACATTGCATTGAATTACATTTCAGAGTGAGAGAGGCTAAAAACATCATAGGGGAGAGAATATTCTACGGACATGCTACATCATCCACAATAGACACAGAGGGTATCTATCGGACTTCGTGAGGTCTGCTGGTGACAGTGGGGCATCCACTGAACCTGGTTAGAAGATAGGAGGGAGAGAGAGAGGCACCAGGGAGAGGGAAGGCAGAGCAGGGTTAGTAGCACATAGAGTCATTCAGACCACACAGATATTGAAACAGGCGACCTGGGGCAGGCTCCTGGAATATATTTGTCTAATGGCTAAGAACATTTAAAGAACAATAAATAATAGTAAATTAAGTTTAAATTAAGTTTTCGGAGCAAGAAAGGCTAAGAGCATCAGGTCCAGGCCAAAGCCGGATGTGGACTGATGTGTGTCTTGTGTGTACATGTGTGTGTGTGTACTAAATACTACGATATCCACAGCTCCGCAGCTGACACTGGACCTGGTTAGAGGATAGGAGGGAGAGAGAGAGACACTAGGGGAGACAGAAAAACGGTTAGTAGCACACTGAGCCATTGAAGCAACACAACAGTCAGAACAAGCCTGTTTCAGGATAACCAGCTTCTGTACGCTACATGATATACATACATTGCATAGCAGGACAAGTATCAATGTATACAGAGGGTTCACAGGTAGGTTTGAGGCTGCCTTTCTGAATCTCAGGGTCTTAGCTAGTGATTGTAGGCTAGGTCGAAAAGGTACGTCTTGAGGTCTCGCTTGAAGACCTCCGTTGTTTCAGCCCTTCTTAGGCACTCCGGTAGGGTGTTCCAGAGGTTGGGGGCATAGAAACTAAAAGCTGCCTCTCCATGTTTCTTGGTCCTGGCTTTTGGAACTGTTAAAAGTTCAGTGCCTGAGGATCTAAGTGGTCTGTTTGGCATGTACTTAACAAGCATGTCTGAAATATATTCTGGTGAGTGACTGTGGAGAGATTTATAGACTAGTAATAGTATTTTAAAGTCTATTCTAGAGTTGACTGGTAACCAGTGTAGTGATTTTAGCGCTGGTGTGATGTGTGCCCTTCGTCTAGTCTTAGTGAGGACTCTTGCTGCAGCATTCTGTATTATTTGTAGCTTAGAGATTGCTTTCTTTGGTAGGCCTGATAGTAGAGCATTGCAGTAGTCCAGCCTGCTTGTGATGAAAGCATGCATTAATCTTTCGGTGTCAGCCTGAGAGAGAAAGGGTTGCACCTTGGCAATGTTCCTTAGGTGGTAAAAGGATGTCTTTGTAATATTCTTGATGTGGTTTTCGAAGTTAAGATCTGAGTCAAGTATGACACCTAAGTTTTTAGCCTGGCAATTGGTGTCAATTTCCAGAGTTTTTAGGTGTGCAGCTAGTTTCTCTCTTTCAGCTTTTTCTCCAATGATCAGTACTTCTGTTTTGTCCTGGTTTAGTTGGAGGAAATTATGTGACATCCATACATTTATATCTATAATACACTTGACAAGGCAGTCAACCAAACTGTAGTTACTGGGTGTTACGGAAATATAAAGTTGAGTATCATCTGCGTAGCTATGGTAGCTAATATTGTGCCTCCTGATGACACTGCCAAGGGGCAGCATGTACAGGCTGAAGAGTAGAGGTCCTAGGATCGATCCTTGGGGCACCCCACAGGTCATAGGGATCTTTCTTGAGCTATATTCACCGAGGGCAACGAAGAAATCACGACCGGTTAGATAGGTCTTAAGCCAATTTAGGACTGGACCAGAGAGGCCAACCCACTTTTCCAGTCTTTCGATGAGGATTGCATGATCTATAGTATCAAAGGCTGCACTCAGGTCCAGGAGGACAAGGACAGAAAGCTCTTTGGAGTCAGCATTAATTCTGAGGTCATTTACAACTTTGACTAATGCCGTCTCTGTGCTATGGTGGGCACGGAAGCCGGACTGGAAAAGGTCAAGGATACAACTTGTAGCTAGGAAATCATTAATCTGTGCGAAAACAATTTTTTCCAGAATTTTACTCAAAAATGGAAGGTTGGAGATTGGTCTAAAATTGCTAAAAACTGAAGTGTCTAAGTTGTTTTTCTTTAGTACGGGTCTCACCAGAGCAGTTTTAAGTATTGGTGGGAAGACACCTGTAGATAGGGAGTCATTAACAATGGATAAAATGTCATAGGATACAGAGTCAAAAATAGTTTTGAAAAAATCGGTGGGGATGGGATCCAGCAGGCATGTGGAGGTTTTGAGTTTGGATACTACTTTTCTCAACGTTTCTGTGTCCATCAGTGTAAACAGGCTCATATGTCCATTACATGGAGGGAGAGGATCTGTGAACGGGATGCATGGCCTTTCCTGAGTGATATTCCTTCTAATATTCATAATCTTATCTCTGAAGTAAGCTGCAAATTCCTCACATTTGGAGGTAGAGAGCAGGTTATCAGGTGTTTTTACGGCAGGGTTTATTAGGCTATCGATTGTTGAGAAGAGCACTCTTGAATTATTTCGGTTGATAGATATCAATTTTGAGAAGTGGTCTTTCCTTGCATTTCTTATTGCTTTATTAAAAGCAGAGAGATGATCTTTGAGAATATCATGGTGGACCTGTAACTTGGTTTTTCGCCATATACGCTCAGAACTTCTGCAGGTTCTCTTTAGTTGATATGTTTCCTCATTTCGCCATGGGGCTTTATTATTGGTTGTGATCCTTTTCAGTTTAATAGGTGCTACAGAATCCAAGGCTGCCCTTACTCTGGTGTTAAAGGTGGTTGCCAGGTCTTCAATAGTTCCTAATGGCCCCACTTCTGGAGTTGATAAATAGTTTGTGGTCATTATTTCTCTAAAACTATCGGCTACTGCGGAGGTAAGATAACGTTTCTTTATAAAGCGCTCAGTATTATTTTTGACTTTAGGAACTAATGCAGTGAAGAAGATACAGAAATGGTCGGACAGGGCGAGGTCGCTAATAGAGGAAACAGTGATAGTCAGGCCCTTAGTAATCACTAGATCAAGGGTGTGGCCACGGTTGTGAGTTGGCTCAGAGATATGTTGGGTAAAATCCATGGAGTTTAGGAGGTTGATAAAGTCCCTAGCTTTCGAGTCCGCCTCAGTGTCTACGTGTATGTTGAAATCTCCAATGATGATAATCTTATCATAATTTGTATGGATGATGGACAGGAGTTCTGAAAATTCTGTAGAGAAGGCAAGGCATTGTTTGGGAGGCCTATACACGGTTACTGCCAGAACTGGGGGCTGGCATTTTAGGACAATAGCGTGGTATTCAAAAGAGGCAAAATCATCAAAGGAGATGGTCCTGCAGCTGAGGGCATCTTTAGCTATGGTGGCTGTTCCTCCACCTTTTTTCCCACTTCTGATAGATTGAAAAAAGCTGTAGTTAGGGGGAGAGGCTTCAATGAGGGCTGCTGATCCATTTATATTTAGCCAGGTTTCAGTTAGGAACATACAGTCTAGTTTGCGTTCACATATAAGATCATTAATGAGAAAAGTTTTGCTTGGTAGGGACCTGACATTTAGAATCGCCATTGAAATAGCTTCCGGAAAAAATGGCTGGCTCGCCTGACTAGTAGGCCTAGATGGTATATTCACTGGAACTGATATCAGGTTTTTTATATTAGATCCACCTGACTGTTTCATTATGGTACTAGAGGTGCGGTGGGAGATAATTCGCTGAATGGCATATTCAGGTGGGCAGAATTTGTTTATAAAAATATAGACGTCGCTATGCCAGGTCTCAGTGAGGGGCAGGGAATCAAGGTCTATGGTGATGGGGCGCTGGTGAGATGGAGCTGGTGTAGCCCGACCCGCGGGTACAGGAGGTTTATGTTTGGCAGTAGGGTGGTTGAGACGGGTTATGAAGTTCTCTACTCCTCTCAGGGTAACTTTCAGGAGAAAACAAAACAATTTTTAGATAAATATGACCTAAACAAGCTAACTGAGAATGCCAAGGAGGCTTTGGAGAGAGCTATAACGGAAGATGAAATAAGAGAGGCCGTTTCCAAAATTACATCTGGAAAATCCCCTGGTCTGGACGGCTTTCCCATAGAATTTTTTAAGGCTTTTCTTTCTAAATTGATTAAACCTCTGCTCTTGATGTATAACCATGCTTGCGAGACAGGAAAGTTACCTGAATCACTAGAATTGGCACTAATAACAGTCCTACCCAAGCCAGGGAAAGATTCTAAATTATGCAGCTCCTATAGACCGATCTCCATTTTGTCCACCGATTATAAGATATTTTCTAAAATGCTCTCGTTAAGATTGGAAAAGCACGTACCGGAATTAATTAATTTAGACCAAACTGGGTTTGTCCAGGGCCGCTCCTCATTTGATAATGTTAGAAGGTTATTTAATGTCATTAATGCCTCCCAAACAAATAACTCTCCAACAATCGCTGTGTCGCTGGATGCCGAAAAGGCGTTTGACCGCGTGGAATGGTCCTATCTGTTTGACGTAATGAATAGGATGAATATTGGCTCCACCTACTGTAAATTTGTTAAAATGCTCTACAGGCGCCCAATGGCTCAAATTCAAACAAATTATGACATTTCTTCTAGGATCCCCCTGTCACGCTCCACTAGACAAGGATGTGGGCTTTCTTCCTTACTCTTTGCGCTTGCCATAGAACCTCTGGTGGTGGCGATAAGATCACACCCATCAATTAAAGGAATGCAGATTGGGGGGGTTACCCACAAAGTCTCGCTATATGCCGATGATATTCTACTTTACCTGACGGAACCCGGAGTGTCGATACCAGCACTGTTAGAAATATTGGATGAATATAGTGCTATTTCAGGATACAAGATCAACCTTACTAAGAGTGTGGTTATGCCGTTAAACTCAGCCGGTGAGAACATACCTAGACACACTATACCCTTCCACTGGGACTCGAAGAAAATAACATACTTAGGTCTGCAGATACCCAACTCGCTTGCCAAAGTTTTCTCTTTGAATTACTCCCCACTACTGGTAAAAACGGAGGAAGAGCTCAATAGATGGATGAACCTTCCGCTGTCTTTAATGGGTCGAGTTAATTGTATTAAAATGAACATACTTCCCAAGTTCCTCTATCTGTTCCAAATGCTACCTACTCCCGTACCCAAATCTTTTTTTAAACAACTGGATTCTAGCATTTCTAGGTTCTTATGGAGGGGGAAAACACCTAGAATAAAGTTGAGAACCATTCAGGGAAATCACCAGGAGGGGGGGCTAAAACTCCCCAATTTTCAGATCTATTACTGGGCTGCACAGGCTCGGGCTGTTTGGGTGTGGCAAACAGATATACAACAGTCCCTCTCCTGGTTTCAAATAGAACAGCAAGATCTCAATTCTATGTCTCTTGCCTCAATCCCATATATACCCTCATCCAAGCAACTGCAAACATTAACAACAAACCCGCTCATAAAACACACGTACAAAATTTGGTCTGAAGTACGCAGGAAAACTAGAAGTAATTTATCCATCTATGACCTTACTCCATTCCACGCTAACCCTCTCTTACCTGAGACTCTAAGGGATGGGATTACTCAAATATGGTTTAGGAAGGGCATTAAGACTTTTGGAGATCTATGTAAGGAAGGGGGGTTGGATTCATATATAGGACTGGCGGCTAAGTATAGCCTAGATGGGAGACACTTCTTCAAATTTATGCAAATAAGACACTATATTCAAACAGAACAAGGGGGTAGACTTTTACCTATCACAAAGCAACCCTTAGACAGTATGTTGAGTAGCAAGAAGGAAATTAAAGGGTTTATATCTCATGCTTATGCTGGTATTAATCAGCTACTGGACAAGGAGGAACTTCTGGCGAGGGGAAAATGGGAGGCTGACCTGAATCATACCTTTGATGATGACGAGTGGGCGGGTTTGTGTGAAAGGGCACTACACTTTTCTTTTAATGTTAGGCACATACTGACTCAGTTCAATCTGATACATAGAGTCTACTACACTCCGGAAAGACTGCATAGAATAAATCAAACTATCTCTCAATACTGTCCAAGGTGTAAATCTGAGGCTGGCTCCCTTCTTCACATGTTCTGGTCTTGCTCACGATTGTCTAGTTATTGGGAAGAAGTACTGAGAACCATGTCTAAGATAACAGAAATAAACATCCCACCTGAACCGAGACTAGCACTTTTAGGGGATACGTCAATGCTCCCAGGGCAGTGCAACAGAAAAACTGTAAGGTTCCTAAAAATAGCTCTGGTAACGGCGGATAAATGCATAGCCCTTAAGTGGAAGGATGAGCATCCTCCCACACACTCTTTGTGGCTCAGAGAACTAACCTCTTGTATTCCCAGTGAGAGAATAATGTACAATCTGAGGCAGAGGCCTGATATATTTGAAGGGATATGGCGTAACCTGATTGACTTTATGGAGACAGCTGAGGTAGACGATTGAGGTGTCATGCCAAGACGAGAGATGGTTGCGGTTCATCGAGTAGTCTGCTCTGCCTTTTTTTTTTCTTTTATTCCTATTCATGCTCTTTTATATATATATATATATATATATATATATATATATATATATATACCTGTTTGTATTGCCTTTAATTTATTCTTTTTCAGTCTAAATCTAAAGGTGCTCTTTGGATAACATCTCTTTACATTTATATCTGTACATTTACTGTCATTTATCTTTTGCTGTTGATGTTGCTTTGTTGTATTTTATTTTATTTATTTACTTACCACTATTTCCTTGCATTGTATTGAACCAGTAGGGGGAAGGGGAGGTGGGTGGGGGTGAGGTTGAATGACGTTTGAATTGTACTGTTTCACTGTCTCTGTATTTAACAGGGGAAAAATCTTCAATAAAGAAATTGTTAAAAAAAGAGATCTGCCACCCAGGGGTGTCTAGTCCATTCCTAGGCCGAGCAGTGAACAATTTAATTATTGCCCCCTGAAAAAATACATAAGGGGTATGTATGGCGTTTTTTTTTCAGACCAAATTTATTTTTATCTACAATCTTCATGAACATTCACAGGTATGTAGTACAAGCAATTCTGATCAGAGATCTGCCACCCAGGGGTGTCTAGTCCATTCCTAGGCCGAGCAGTGAACAATTTAATTATTGCCCCCTGAAAAAATACATAAGGGGTATGTATGGCGTTTTTTTTCCAGACCAAATGTATTTTTATCTACAATATTCATGAACATTCACAGGTATGTAGTACAAGCAATTCTGATCAGAGATCTGCCACCCAGGGGTGTCTAGTCCATTCCTAGGCCGAGCAGTGAACAATTTAATTATTGCCCCCTGAAAAAATACATAAGGGGTATGTATGGGTTTTTTTTTCAGACCAAATTTATTTTTATCTACAATCTTCATGAACATTCACAGGTATGTAGTACAAGCAATTCTGATCAGAGATCTGCCACCCAGGGGTGTCTAGTCCATTCCTAGGCCGAGCAGTGAACAATTTAATTATTGCCCCCTGAAAAAATACATAAGGGGTATGTATGGCGTTTTTTTTTCAGACCAAATTTATTTTTATCTACAATCTTCATGAACATTCACAGGTATGTAGTACAAGCAATTCTGATCAGAGATCTGCCACCCAGGGGTGTCTAGTCCATTCCTAGGCCGAGCAGTGAACAATTTAATTATTGCCCCCTGAAAAAATACATAAGGGGTATGTATGGCGTTTTTTTTTCAGACCAAATTTATTTTTATCTACAATCTTCATGAACATTCACAGGTATGTAGTACAAGCAATTCTGATCAGAGATCTGCCACCCAGGGGTGTCTAGTCCATTCCTAGGCCGAGCAGTGAACAATTTAATTATTGCCCCCTGAAAAAATACATAAGGGGTATGTATGGCGTTTTTTTTTCAGACCAAATTTATTTTTATCTACAATCTTCATGAACATTCACAGGTATGTAGTACAAGCAATTCTGATCAGAGATCTGCCACCCAGGGGTGTCTAGTCCATTCCTAGGCCGAGCAGTGAACAATTTAATTATTGCCCCCTGAAAAAATACATAAGGGGTATATGTATGGCGTTTTTTTTTCAGACCAAATTTATTTTTATCTACAATCTTCATGAACATTCACAGGTATGTAGTACAAGCAATTCTGATCAGAGATCTGCCACCCAGGGGTGTCTAGTCCATTCCTAGGCCGAGCAGTGAACAATTTAATTATTGCCCCCTGAAAAAATACATAAGGGGTATATGTATGGCGTTTTTTTTTTTAAGACCAAATTTATTTTTATCTACAATCTTCATGAACATTCACAGGTATGTAGTACAAGCAATTCTGATCAGAGATCTGCCACCCAGGGGTGTCTAGTCCATTCCTAGGCCGAGCAGTGAACAATTTAATTATTGCCCCCTGAAAAAATACATAAGGGGTATGTATGGCGTTTTTTTTTCAGACCAAATTTATTTTTATCTACAATCTTCATGAACATTCACAGGTATGTAGTACAAGCAATTCTGATCAGAGATCTGCCACCCAGGGGTGTCTAGTCCATTCCTAGGCCGAGCAGTGAACAATTTAATTATTGCCCCCTGAAAAAATACATATGGCGTTTTTTTTTCAGACCAAATTTATTTTTATCTACAATCTTCATGAACATTCACAGGTAAGTAGTACAAGCAATTCTGATCAGAGATCTGCCACCCAGGGGTGTCTAGTCCATTCCTAGGCCGAGCAGTGAACAATTTAATTATTTCCCCCTGAAAAAATACATAAGGGGTATATGTATGGCGTTTTTTTTTTTAAGACCAAATTTATTTTTATCTACAATCTTCATGAACATTCACAGGTATGTAGTACAAGCAATTCTGATCAGAGATCTGCCACCCAGGGGTGTCTAGTCCATTCCTAGGCCGAGCAGTGAACAATTTAATTATTGCCCCCTGAAAAAATACATAAGGGGTATGTATGGCGTTTTTTTTTCAGACCAAATTTATTTTTATCTACAATCTTCATGAACATTCACAGGTATGTAGTACAAGCAATTCTGATCAGAGATCTGCCACCCAGGGGTGTCTAGTCCATTCCTAGGCCGAGCAGTGAACAATTTAATTATTGCCCCCTGAAAAAATACATAAGGGGTATGTATGGCGTTTTTATTTCAGACCAAATTTATTTTTATCTACAATCTTCATGAACATTCACAGGTATGTAGTACAAGCAATTCTGATCAGAGATCTGCCACCCAGGGGTGTCTAGTCCATTCCTAGGCCGAGCAGTGAACAATTTAATTATTGCCCCCTGAAAAAATACATAAGGGGTATGTATGGCGTTTTTTTTTCAGACCAAATTTATTTTTATCTACAATCTTCATGAACATTCACAGGTAAGTAGTACAAGCAATTCTGATCAGAGATCTGCCACCCAGGGGTGTCTAGTCCATTCCTAGGCCGAGCAGTGAACAATTTAATTATTTCCCCCTGAAAAAATACATAAGGGGTATATGTATGGCGTTTTTTTTTTTAAGACCAAATTTATTTTTATCTACAATCTTCATGAACATTCACAGGTATGTAGTACAAGCAATTCTGATCAGAGATCTGCCACCCAGGGGTGTCTAGTCCATTCCTAGGCCGAGCAGTGAACAATTTAATTATTGCCCCCTGAAAAAATACATAAGGGGTAATTATGGCGTTTTTTTTTCAATCCAAATTTATTTTTATCTACAATCTTCATGAACATTCACAGGTATGTAGTACAAGCAATTCTGATCAGAGATCTGCCACCCAGGGGTGTCTAGTCCATTCCTAGGCCGAGCAGTGAACAATTTAATTATTGCCCCCTGAAAAAATACATAAGGGGTATATGTATGGCGTTTTTTTTTCAGACCAAATTTATTTTTATCTACAATCTTCATGAACATTCACAGGTATGTAGTACAAGCAATTCTGATCAGAGATCTGCCACCCAGGGGTGTCTAGTCCATTCCTAGGCCGAGCAGTGAACAATTTAATTATTGCCCCCTGAAAAAATACATAAGGGGTATATGTATGGCGTTTTTTTTTCAGACCAAATTTATTTTTATCTACAATCTTCATGAACATTCACAGGTATGTAGTACAAGCAATTCTGATCAGAGATCTGCCACCCAGGGGTGTCTAGTCCATTCCTAGGCCGAGCAGTGAACAATTTAATTATTGCCCCCTGAAAAAATACATAAGGGGTATGTATGGCGTTTTTTTTTCAGACCAAATTTATTTTTATCTACAATCTTCATGAACATTCACAGGTATGTAGTACAAGCAATTCTGATCAGAGATCTACCACCCAGGGGTGTCTAGTCCATTCCTAGGCCGAGCAGTGAACAATTTAATTATTGCCCCCTGAAAAAATACATAAGGGGTATATGTATGGCGTTTTTTTTTCAGACCAAATTTATTTTTATCTACAATCTTCATGAACATTCACAGGTATGTAGTACAAGCAATTCTGATCAGAGATCTGCCACCCAGGGGTGTCTAGTCCATTCCTAGGCCGAGCAGTGAACAATTTAATTATTGCCCCCTGAAAAAATACATAAGGGGTATGTATGGCGTTTTTTTTTCAGACCAAATTTATTTTTATCTACAATCTTCATGAACATTCACAGGTATGTAGTACAAGCAATTCTGATCAGAGATCTACCACCCAGGGGTGTCTAGTCCATTCCTAGGCCGAGCAGTGAACAATTTAATTATTGCCCCCTGAAAAAATACATAAGGGGTATATGTATGGCGTTTTTTTTTCAGACCAAATTTATTTTTATCTACAATCTTCATGAACATTCACAGGTATGTAGTACAAGCAATTCTGATCAGAGATCTGCCACCCAGGGGTGTCTAGTCCATTCCTAGGCCGAGCAGTGAACAATTTAATTATTGCCCCCTGAAAAAATACATAAGGGGTATGTATGGCGTTTTTTTTTCAGACCAAATTTATTTTTATCTACAATCTTCATGAACATTCACAGGTATGTAGTACAAGCAATTCTGATCAGAGATCTGCCACCCAGGGGTGTCTAGTCCATTCCTAGGCCGAGCAGTGAACAATTTAATTATCGCCCCCTTAAAAAATACATAAGGGGTATGTATGGCGTTTTTTTTTCAGACCAAATTTATTTTTATTTACAATCTTCATGAACATTCACAGGTATGTAGTACAAGCAATTCTGATCACAGATCTGCCACCCAGGGGTGTCTAGTCCAGTCCTTATGTTTTTTTTCAGGTGGAAATAATTAAATTGTTCACTGCTGGTGGCAGATCTCTGATCAGAATTGCTTGTACTACATACTGTAGGGGCAGGTGTGTGTAGTGAGGGCAGGTAGGGCAGTACTGTAGGTAGGGGCAGGTGTGTGTAGTGGTGTAGGTAGGCAGGTGTGTGTAGTGAGGGCAGGTAGGGCAGTACTGTAGGTAGGGGCAGGTGTGTGTAGTGGTGTAGGTAGGCAGGTGTGTGTAGTGGTGTAGGTAGGGCAGTACTGTAGGTAGGGGCAGGTGTGTGTAGTGGTGCAGGTAGGGCAGTACTGTAGGTAGGGGCAGGTGTGTGTAGTGGTGTAGGTAGGCAGGTGTGTGTAGTGAGGGCAGGTAGGGCAGTACTGTAGGTAGGGGCAGGTGTGTGTAGTGGTGTAGGTAGGCAGGTGTGTAATGAGCAAGGTACCCAACACTAGCTCAACTAGCTCCAAACATTGAGAGTCGATTTGGATAAAAGCATGTGCTAAATCATCAGATGTGTGTATGGGTAGTGTGTATGGGTAGTGTGTATGGGTAGTGTGTATGAGTAGTGTGTATGGGTAGTGTGTATGGGTAGTGTGTATGGGTAGTGTGTATGAGTAGTGTGTATGGGTAGTGTGTATGTGTAGTGTGTATGGGTAGTGTGTATGGGTAGTGTGTATGGGTAGTGTGTATGGGTAGTATGTATGGGTAGTGTGTATGGGTAGTATGTATGGGTAGCGTGTATGGGTAGTGTGTATGGGTAGTGTGTATGGGTAGTATGTATGGGTAGTGTGTATGGGTAGTATGTATGGGTAGCGTGTATGGGTAGTGTGTATGGGTAGTGTGTAGTGTGTATGGGTAGTGTGTATGGGTAGTGTGTAGTGTGTATGGGTAGTGTGTAGTGTGTATGGATAGTGTGTATGGGTAGTGTGTAGTGTGTATGGGTAGTGTGTATGGGTAGTGTGTAGTGTGTATGGGTAGTGCGTAGTGTGTATGGGTAGTTTGTATGGGTAGTGTGTATGGGTAGTGTGTAGTGTGTATGGGTAGTGTGTAGTGTGTATGGGTAGTGTGTATGTGGAGAAGGGCTGCCGGCCCCCACCTGCTACTGAGAGCACTGTGACAGGAAAGCATAGCAGGCCTAACAGCCCATCCAA
>NW_028176640.1:12500-20000 GCF_949987555.1 Borostomias antarcticus | reverse complement strand
ACCTGGAGAACGGGCCTTTAGGTTCTCTTCCCCTGCAGCCTGGAACCACCTGCAGACAGATATGCAGCTGGAGGAGTTGATCCATTAGGCTGTAGGGGAGCTGATCCATTAGGCTGTAGGGGAGTTGATCCATTAGGCTGTAGGGGAGCTGATCCATTAGGCTGTAGGGGAGTTGATCCATTAGGCTGTAGGGGAGCTGATCCATTAGACCGTAGGGGAGTTGATCCATTAGGCTGTAGGGGAGCTGATCCATTAGACCGTAGGGGAGTTGATCCATTAGGCTGTAGGGGAGCTGATCCATTAGGCTGTAGGGGAGCTGATCCATTAGGCTGTAGGGGAGCTGATCCATTAGGCTGTAGGGGAGTTGATCCATTGGGCTGTAGGGGAGCTGATCCGTAGGGGAGCTGATCCATTAGGCTGTAGGGGAGTTGATCCATTAGGCTGTAGGGGAGCTGATCCATTAGGCTGTAGGGGAGCTGATCCATTAGGCTGTAGGGGAGTTGATCCATTAGGCTGTAGGGGAGCTGATCCATTAGACCGTAGGGGAGTTGATCCATTAGGCTGTAGGGGAGCTGATCCATTAGACCGTAGGGGAGGTGATCTGTAGGGGAGCTGATCCATTAGGCCGTCGGGGAGCTGATCCATTAGGCAGTAGGGGAGCTGATCCATTAGGCTGTAGGGGAGCTGATCCATTAGGCTGTAGGGGAGCTGATCCATTAGGCTGTAGGGGAGCTGATCCATTAGGCCGTAGGGGAGCTGATCTGTAGGGGAGTTGATCCATTAGGCTGTAGGGGAGTTGATCCATTAGGCTGTAGGGGAGCTGATCCATTAGACCGTAGGGGAGTTGATCCATTAGGCTGTAGGGGAGCTGATCCGTAGGGGAGTTGATCCATTAGGCTGTAGGGGAGTTGATCCATTAGGCCGTAGGGGAGCTGATCCGTAGGGAAGGGTGAGAGGCTCAATCAAACGGAGCTCCTTCCCTGACCAGGTCCTGTCTCCTCCAGTCTGTCTTTCTTCCTTTTCCAGGCATGTGTTCATTCACTGTCATGTTGTGTATTATGTTCTTTAAATGTTGTTTTCTGCTGTGTTGAAACCTAGTTGCTGCTACTACTGTATGGTGTGCATCATTACGCAAGGCTCCTTCGTAAACAGGACCTCCCTGGCCAAATAAAGGTTAAAGGACTAGTAAAGGGAAAATGCATGTTTAGCCCTGTTTTAAGGTTACTTATGATCATATACAATGGTTCAGATCAAAACGTTGACAAAACTAGAACTTTTGAGAAAGTCTGAAGCTCTACCACCGTTTTGGTCATACAATGGATTTGGGTGGGCACCTTGAAAAATCATTCAAAAAAACATGTTAAACTCTCAATTTCACAAGAAACTCACCGAGGTGTTAGTTGGCGTTCTGACATATAATTTGCCATAAAGTAAGATTCTAGTTAATCTGGAAAGGCTTTTTTAAAATATTTAGCATAGAACTATTTAGTCGCAGCACATACGTGTGTAAACTTCCGCAAACTAGGTAGCCTAGCAACATAAACAATAACAATAGCTACCGTAAGTACTTCCACTTCCTGAATCCCCTCTGCGGATTGATCTACACATCTACAACGGTCGCTTCAATACAAGTCAATGGATTTCATAAAATGATCAATAAAACCCTACAGGATTCATACTTTACAGCGAATTTGATGTCAGAACACCAATGGACACCAATTACCCCCTCGGTGAGCTTCTTGTCTTTGAAATCGAGAGTTTAACATGTTTTTGAAAGATTTTTCAAGGTGCCCACCCACATCCATTTAAATAACAAAATAAAAAATAAAAGTAGATCTAATACTGACAAGCTGCTTAAATTCTCATTCATTTTAGTCTTGGAAATACAGTACAATGAAAAATCATTGTACAGTTTAAATGTTATATTTATTTGGTTTTAATATCTAATGGTGCTGTTGTACACTGCTCGGACCAACGCCAACCATCTTCCAACACCCAACATTATAAAGTTGGCAGTTAGTGTTGTTAAAATGTTGGAAGTTTAAAATTCAACATGTTCGCCAACAAAAAACCCATCCAATAAACGCAAACAGTCACCAACAAACATGGATCCAACATTGGTGTTCGTTGTCATTGGTTGGGGCAGTATACAGGCACCTTAACATCTCCGTGCAGTGTTCAGGTTTCCAACATATGGAAATGCAATGTTCAAAAGACCTTCAGTGAGGTGGAAAACATCCTCTCTCCATATGAGTGACTACAAGAGAGGTGAGCTGGCGGTGTGAGATGGAGGCTCACTGTGTTTCACATCAGCGTAGATGACAGGCTCACTGCAGCCCAGCTGTGTATTGATGCATGAAAAACAAGGCTGTTGATATCAGACAGCTACTCGTCTGACGGGAAGTGATTGAACACAACAGACAGGCACGTATGAAATGGAGGTTTGTAGATAGTTATGTTGCTGTGAATTGGAGGAGACAAACACACACACACACACACACACACACACACACACACACACAGTCACCAGCGTCATGTGGTGTCTGCCTGAGAACGAGATGATAGCGGATTGGATATCAAGGCAAGGCAAGTTTATTTGTAGAGCACATTTCAGCAACAAGGCAATTCAAAGTGCTTTACATGAGACATTAAAAGCATCAAGACAAAAGTGCAAGAAACACATAAAAAGTCATAAAACGAAGTGCAAAAAAGGACATTTAAAACAAAATGCAGGAAAAATAAAATACAGGAATAAAAGTTACAGTGCAGTGTATGAATGAATCATTATTTAATGTAATAAAAAGCAGCGGCAAAAAGAAAAGTCTTCAGTCTTGATTTAAAAGAACTGAGAGTTGCAGCAGACCTGCAGTTTTCTGGAAGTTTGTTCCAGATATGAGGACCATAAAAACTGAACGCTGCTTCTCCATGTTTTGTTTTAACTCTGGGGACAGAAAGCAGGCCTGTGCCAGATGACCTGAGAGGTCTGGATGGTTCATAACGCAGCAGCAGATCAGAAATATATTTTGGCCCTGAACCATTCAGTGCTTTATAAACCAAGAGCAGTATTTTAAAGTCAATTCTTTAACAGACAGGAAGCCAGTGTAAAGACCTCAGAACTGGAGTGACGTGATCCACTTTCTCAGTCTTAGTGAGGACTCGAGCAGCAGCGTTCTGAATCAGCTGCAGCTGTCTGATTGATTTTTTAGAGAGACCTGTAAACACACCGTTACAGTAGTCAAGTCTACTGAAGATAAACGCATGGACAAGTTTTTCCAAATCCTTCTGGGACATAAATCCTTTGATCCTTGATATATGCTTCAGGTGATAGAAGGCTGACTTTGTTATTGTCTTAATGTGACTGTTGAAATTCCGGTCTGAGTCCATGACTACACCAAGATGTCTGGCTTCGTTTGTGGTTTTTAGCATTACTGATTGAAGCTGAGCGCTGACTTTTAATCGTTCTTCTTTGGCTCCAAAGACAATTACTTCAGTTTTATTTTTGTTAAGTTGGAGAAAGTTCTGGCACATCCAATTATTGATTTGTTGAATGCACTTACTCAGCGCTTGTATGGGATTATAGTCTCCTGGTGATATAATACATTTTTGTGTAATCTGGGTAGCTTTGGTAACATATTTAGTTGTTTTCCATAATTTGAGCTAGTGTTTTTAGTGAGTGAGAGACTCCCCCTCTTGGGGGGGTGGAGGGGGTGAATCCTCATAGGCGATTGCCGATGAGGGGGGTGTGAAGACTCGTCCTCCTGGCTCAGGTGTCTCCTATAATCAAAGCTTTGTTGAGGCGGGGGCCGAGGCAACTCTTCTTCAAGGTTTCCGTCATGTTGTATTATGTCTTCCTCCTGTCTTGGTGCCTCTTGTCTCTTGTCCTTGGCAGAGGGAACAGATGGATGACGCAGGAAGTAGAACAGGTTGGATGGAAACAGTTTTACTCCTGATTTGTCGTCTGCGCTCCCAGAAAAAGTTGAAATTCTCAATGAGGTGCACAGAATGGATGGTACATGCAGTTGAAAGCCATGTGTTCAATGCCAACAGTCTGCTGAATCTCTCAACCCCTCTTCTGACTGGTGGTAGAGGACCACTGATAAACACTTCAGCTTTCAGAGAACTGACTGTGTTCAACAGATTAGTAAAGTCTCGCTTGAGAACTTCAGACTGCCGTTGTTCTTTTCTTTGTACCAAAGAGTTTGCCAGTAAGATCAGTGTTGCGGGACCTTTCTCCACACCAAGATTGCCTACCTTATCCTACGCACCCGATTGAAAGTTTTTACAAGGTGTGCAACAGCCGTTACTATTTTTTCCAGACTGCCGTTTCACAACATCATTTGTCCCTACGTGCACCATGATGTTCTTCACAGTTGGATGTGCAGCCCCGATATGCAAGACTCTTTCTGTGTCAGAGACCAGATCCTTGGGAAAGCCGAGTATTCTGGTGTTTTTACTGCACATGCTTCTCCCTGTAGCCTTTCACTAAGTGATTGACTCTCAGTCCTGACCCTGCTGTGTGGAGAGGAGATGTGATCCAGGTCATCGGACGGTGTGGGATCCTGTCTGGGATGTGATGGCTTCACATGCGTGGTTGTCTAGAGAGGTAGGACAGCCTGCTGCTGCTTCTGCTGCTTGTTTTGTGCGTTGTCCTGTCTTGTAATATGTTTATTGTCATGCACCACAGAACAAGGCAAGTTCCTCGTAGGTGTAAACCTACTTGGAGAAAATAAATGTGATTCTGACTGTTGTTGTTGTTGTCGTTGTTGTTGTCGTTGTTGTCGTTGTCGTTTTATAGTGACTGTTGAGAGCATAGAAGCTCTTACTGTATACTCTATGCTTTATATAACATAACCCCAGACGTTATGGCCCTAGATCCTTATCCTTCTTCTATGGTACGCTAATCTCCGGTACTGTATGTACAGTAGGTATTCTCTCTCTTCTTCTGTGGTAAGCTGCTGTATATTCCCATGCAGTAGTTCTTCCTCTGTGGAAGCTACTGTGTCCCCAGGTGTTTGTTACCTGGGTTCACTTCAGCATCATTTTCGAGTCTTACAGAGTAAAAGATGGGGACGTACACACACACTCACACACACACACACACACACACACACACACACACACACACACACACACACACACACACACACATACATACGCACTCATACACATATAAAGTTTGATTTGATTTGACACACAAACACACACAAAGCAAAGTGGGGTTGCCAGGTTCAGCTTTCCTCTGTGGCTCCGCCTGTGTGTTTGCCTGTCTGTCTCTGTTGACACTTCAATCATTTACAGGATTATTATTCATTCATTCATTCATTCATTCATTCATTCACCACAGCCGTTGGGGTCTTACATGCTTATTAGCGGCGTGTGAACTGAGCGCTCCTCACGACAGCGCTGGATACAGTATGAGATGTTCTCCTCACGACAGCGCTGGATACAGTATGAGATGTTCTCACTAGAGCGCTGGATACAGTATGAGATGTTCTCACTAGAGCGCTGGATACAGTATGAGATGTTCTCCTCACTACAGCGCTGGATACTGTATGAGATGTTCTCCTCACTAGAGCGCTGGATACTGTATGAGATGTTCTCCTCACTACAGCGCTGGATACAGTATGAGATGTTCTCACTACAGCGCTGGATACAGTATGAGATGTTCTCACTACAGCGCTGGATACTGTATGAGATGTTCTCCTCACTACAGCGCTGGATACAGTATGAGATGTTCTCCTCACTACAGCGCTGGATACTGTATGAGATGTTCTCCTCACTACAGCGCTGGATACAGTATGAGATGTTCTCACTACAGCGTTGGATACAGTATGAGATGTTCTCACGACAGCGCTGGATACAGTATGAGATGTTCTCCTCACGACAGCGCTGGATACAGTATGAGATGTTCTCACTACAGCGCTGGATACAGTATGAGATGTTCTCCTCACTACAGCGCTGGATACAGTATGAGATGTTCTCACTAGAGCGCTGGATACAGTATGAGATGTTCTCCTCACGACAGCGCTGGATACAGTATGAGATGTTCTCCTCACTACAGCGCTGGATACAGTATGAGATGTTCTCACTACAGCGCTGGATACAGTATGAGCATGTTCTCCTCACTAGAGCGCTGGATACTGTATGAGATGTTCTCCTCACTACAGCGCTGGATACTGTATGAGATGTTCTCCTCACTACAGCGCTGGATACAGTATGAGATGTTCTCCTCACTAGAGCGCTGGATACAGTATGAGATGTTCTCCTCACGACAGCGCTGGATACAGTATGAGATGTTCTCCTCACTAGAGCGCTGGATACAGTATGAGCATGTTCTCCTCACTAGAGCGCTGGATACAGTATGAGATGTTCTCCTCACTACAGCGCTGGATACAGTATGAGATGTTCTCCTCACTACAGCGCTGGATACTGTATGAGATGTTCTCCTCACTACAGCGCTGGATACAGTATGAGATGTTCTCCTCACTAGAGCGCTGGATACAGTATGAGATGTTCTCCTCACGACAGCGCTGGATACTGTATGAGATGTTCTCCTCACTACAGCGCTGGATACAGTATGAGATGTTCTCCTCACTAGAGCGCTGGATACAGTATGAGATGTTCTCACTAGAGCGCTGGATACAGTATGAGATGTTCTCCTCACTAGAGCGCTGGATACAGTATGAGATGTTCTCCTCACTACAGCGCTGGATACTGTATGAGATGTTCTCCTCACTAGAGCGCTGGATACAGTATGAGATGTTCTCCTCACTAGAGCGCTGGATACAGTATGAGATGTTCTCCTCACTACATTGCTGGATACAGTATGAGATGTTCTCACTACAGCGCTGGATACTGTATGAGATGTTCTCACTACAGCGCTGGATACAGTATGAGATGTTCTCCTCACTACAGAGCTGGATACTGTATGAGCATGTTCTCCTCACGACAGCGCTGGATACAGTATGAGATGTTCTCCTCACTACAGAGCTGGATACTGTATGAGCATGTTCTCCTCACTACAGCGCTGGATACAGTATGAGATGTTCTCCTCACGACAGCGCTGGATACAGTATGAGATGTTCTCCTCACTACAGCGCTGGATACTGTATGAGATGTTCTCCTCACGACAGCGCTGGATACAGTATGAGATGTTCTCCTCACTACAGCGCTGGATACTGTATGAGATGTTCTCCTCACGACAGCGCTGCATACTGTATGAGCATGTTCTCCTCACTACAGCGCTGGATACAGTATGAGATGTTCTCCTCACTAGAGCGCTGGATACAGTATGAGATGTTCTCCTCACTAGAGCGCTGGATACAGTATGAGCATGTTCTCCTCACTAGAGCGCTGGATACAGTATGAGATGTTCTCCTCACTAGAGCGCTGGATACAGTATGAGATGTTCTCACTAGAGCGCTGGATACAGTATGAGATGTTCTCACTACAGCGCTGGATACAGTATGAGCATGTTCTCCTCACTAGAGCGCTGGATAC
>NW_028176640.1:5000-7500 GCF_949987555.1 Borostomias antarcticus | reverse complement strand
CAGTTGTGTAGGTGTTGAGGATGAGGACTGGTATTGAGGATGAGGACTGGTGTGGAGGATGAGGACTGGTATTGAGGATGAGGACTGGTGTTGAGGATGAGGACTGTGGAGGATGAGGACTGGTGTTGAGGATGAGTTCTGTGGAGGATGAGGACTGTGGAGGATGAGGACTGTGGAGGATGAGGACTGTGGAGGATGAGGACTGGTATTGAGGATGAGGACTGGTGTTGAGGATGAGGACTGTGGAGGATGAGGACTGGTGTTGAGGATGAGTTCTGTGGAGGATGAGGACTGTGGAGGATGAGGACTGTGGAGGATGAGGACTGTGGAGGATGAGGTCTGTGGAGGATGAGGACTGGTGTTGAGGATGAGGACTGTGGAGGATGAGGACTGTGGAGGATGAGGTCTGTGGAGGATGAGGACTGTGGAGGATGAGGACTCTGGAGGATGAGGACTGGTGTTGAGGATGAGGACGGTGGAGGATGAGGACTGTGGAGGATGAGGACTGGTATTGAGGATGAGGACTGTGGAGGATGAGGTCTGTGGAGGATGAGGACTGGTGTTGAGGATGAGGACTGTGGAGGATGAGGACTGTGGAGGATGAGGTCTGTGGAGGATGAGGACTGTGGAGGATGAGGACTCTGGAGGATGAGGACTGGTGTTGAGGATGAGGACGGTGGAGGATGAGGACTGTGGAGGATGAGGACTGGTGTTGAGGATGAGGACGGTGGAGGATGAGGACTGTGGAGGATGAGGACTGGTGTTGAGGATGAGGACTGGTGTTGAGGATGAGGACTGGTATTGAGGATGAGGACTGGTGTTGAGGATGAGGACTGTGGAGGATGAGGACTGTGGAGGATGAGGACTGGTGTTGAGGATGAGGTCTGTGGAGGATGAGGAGTGTGGAGGATGAGGTCTGTGGAGGATGAGAACTGTGGGGGATGAGGTCTGGTGTTGAGGATGAGGTCTGTGGAGGATGAGGTCTGTGGAGGATGAGGACTGTGGAGGATGAGGTCTGTGGAGGATGAGGTCTGTGGAGGATGAGGACTGTGGAGGATGAGGACTGGTGTTGAGGATGAGGACTGTGGAGGATGATGACTGGTGTTGAGGATGAGGACTGTGGAGGATGAGGACTGGTGTTGAGGATGAGGTCTGTGGAGGATGAGGTCTGTGGAGGATGAGGTATGTGGAGGATGAGGTCTGTGGAGGATGAGGACTGTGGAGGATGAGGTCTGTGGAGGATGAGGTCTGTGGAGGATGAGGACTGGTGTTGAGGATGAGGACTGTGGAGGATGAGGACTGTGGAGGATGAGGTCTGTGGAGGATGAGGACTGTGGAGGATGAGGACTCTGGAGGATGAGGACTGGTGTTGAGGATGAGGACGGTGGAGGATGAGGACTGTGGAGGATGAGGACTGGTGTTGAGGATGAGGATGGTGGAGGATGAGGACTGTGGAGGATGAGGACTGGTGTTGAGGATGAGGACTGGTATTAAGGATGAGGACTGGTGTTGAGGATGAGGACTGTGGAGGATGAGGACTGTGGAGGATGAGGACTGGTGTTGAGGATGAGGTCTGTGGAGGATGAGGAGTGTGGAGGATGAGGTCTGTGGAGGATGAGAACTGTGGGGGATGAGGTCTGGTGTTGAGGATGAGGTCTGTGGAGGATGAGGTCTGTGGAGGATGAGGACTGTGGAGGATGAGGTCTGTGGAGGATGAGGACTGTGGAGGATGAGGACTGGTGTTGAGGATGAGGACTGTGGAGGATGATGACTGGTGTTGAGGATGAGGACTGTGGAGGATGAGGACTGGTGTTGAGGATGAGGTATGTGGAGGATGAGGTCTGTGGAGGATGAGGTATGTGGAGGATGAGGTCTGTGGAGGATGAGGACTGTGGAGGATGAGGTCTGTGGAGGATGAGGTCTGTGGAGGATGAGGACTGTTGAGGATGAGGACTGTGGAGGATGAGGTCTGTGGAGGATGAGGTCTGTGGAGGATGAGGACTGTTGAGGATGAGGTCTATGGAGGATGAGGTCTGTGGAGGATGAGGTCTGTGGAGGATGAGAACTGTTGAGGATGAGGTCTGTGGAGGATGAGGTCTGTGGAGGATGAGGTCTGTGGAGGATGAGGTCTGTGGAGGATGAGGACTGTGGAGGATGAGGTCTGTGGAGGATGAGGACTGTGGAGGATGATGACTGGTGTTGAGGATGAGGACTGTGGAGGATGAGGTCTGTGGAGGATGAGGACTGTGGAGGATGAGGTCTGTGGAGGATGAGGTCTGTGGAGGATGAGGACTGTTGAGGATGAGGTCTATGGAGGATGAGGTCTGTGGAGGATGAGGTCTGTTGAGGATGAGGTCTGTGGAGGATGAGGTCTGTGGAGGATGAGGTCTGTTGAGGATGAGGTCTGTGGAGGATGAGGTCTGTGGAGGATGAGGTCTGTGGAGGATGAGGTCTGTGGAGGATGAGGACTGTGGAGGATGAGGTCTGTGGAGGATGAGGA
>NW_028176641.1:5000-10000 GCF_949987555.1 Borostomias antarcticus | reverse complement strand
TGGGACCTACACGGTTTACGACCCAGTGCAGACCACAGCGAAGCAGAGGCCTGAGCAGTCAGAGGAGTGTGAGAGTGAAGTCTCCAGCACTGCTAGGACAGTTAAGTCCTCACCAGCAGGTCTGCAGGGCTGCCTGTCCGATGTGGTGACAGGCAACACACAGGCGCCCCCCCAAGGAACAGTTCTGTCACCTTTCCTGTTCACCCTCTATACCTCTGACTCTGGAGTGTGCCACCTCCAGAAGTTCTCAGACGACTCCTCTATCGTGGGCTGCATCAGGGCAGACGATGAGGAGGAGAACAGGGATGTGATCAGGGGATTCATTGAATGGTCTGAGGAGAACCAGCTCCAACTCAACATCAGCTAGACCAAGGATCTGGTGGTGGACTTCAGAAGGAACAAGAGGCCCCCAACCCCCATCACCATCCAGGGGGAGGAGGTTGAGATGGTGGACTCATACAAGTTCCTGAGAGTGCACCTGAACAACAACCTGGACTGGACTGACAACACTGAGGCCGTCTAGAGGAAAGGACAGAGCAGACTGTTCTTCCTCAGGAGGCTCAGGTCCTTTAATGTGTGTAGCAGACTGCTGAGGATGTTCTACCAGTCTGTGGGAGCAGCACACTGTAAGACCAGGTCTGGGGAGACTAACAAGCTGAACAAGCTGGTGAGGAGGGCCGGCTCTGTTGTGGGGCAACAACTGGACAGTCTGGAGGATGTGGTGAAGAGGAGGATGAAGGACAAACTGAAGTCTATTCTGGACAACCCCTCCCATCCTCTCTATGACGAGCTGTGGCAGATCTATTGTAGCCACTGTAACTGAATACCTCTTTTCTACATTGATGTGTAATGTACGAACACTACGTTTGTCTGATTTACAGTTATTCTTGGTCAAAATACAAACGTATGTCTGTCTGCATCTTTAAGCTAATAAATGCATGTCACATTTCTAGGGGTGAATTATGTGAAATACAGAGCTCCACCATAAGCAGTGTATGACATCATCATGTTCCACACCTGCTAGTTCTGACGTGTTGACGCAGCGGTATTACCTGTTGGTTCTGATAGGCTGTGACGGTGGTGAACTCCGTTTCCGGGAAGGAGAAGGTGTGCACGCCCTCGGCCGGGAGCGACGGGATCTGGGAGAGGTCCATGCGCGGATCGTGCAAGATCACATGGACGCGCGGTTTGTATTTGTGCATCGATTGAAGAATAATCTGTGTTATGACAGAGAGAATATACTTTTCGTTTGTTTCAATTGTAGGCCTACAACGCTTCTTGTGACAGTAGTCTGTCTAAAAAGAGAACAATTTTGTGTTGGTTATTTCCATATAGAGAGGGGTTCGGTGTCATTACGCACATGTCCTTTATCGTCCATCTCGTTGTTAGTGAGTTTAACTCGGTCAAAACTGATGACTTGGCGCATCCACGTCTCTCCCGCGCACGGTGAGTCTGGGTGCACGTACAGCCGAGGAGCGATACAGGAGTGGTCGGTGTTTCCCGCCACCATCCACTGCGAGCTGTGATACACATACCTGCAAATACAGTACATACATTTCAATACAGTTTCAAGTGTGTAGTAAGCGAAATTTCATGCATATTCAATCATGATATGCGCAACGGGGTTTTTTTCCTACCAGTCAGCCAGACTCTAATCTGATCTGTGACACTCACATACAGGGTCACTCACACTCAGACTGTAGCTACAAACACACACCCGCATGCAACAACGCACATTTGCACCTTCACTATACACTTTACGCACACTATAGTCTTCTATTACGTCGTATTGCACTGTTCTTATTACTATATTGTTTTTATTCTTATTTATCCTGTATAATTACTGTTTTTATTGCCATTATCTTGTGTTGTTATTCTGTTATTACTGCGGGGTTGAGAATTGTACTCCCTTCTACCTGTACAATGGATGTAACATACAGGAATCTGAATCTTAATGAATCACAAGTGTTGAGTAAAAAGTGCTGGAATGTTCCTTCTCGATGTTTTAGAATGAATGGGAGAAGGAATCTCGAAATTATAACTAAACGAATTTATCATCTAAAGCACAATTATATATATATATATATATATATATATATATATATATAACGATCACTATTTCCAAAGACTCCCAAAATTGTGTAACTATATTGTCAAAAACGTTTTCGTCCTTTAGGCTATTTAACACACACACACACACACACGAACACGCACGCACACACACACGCACACACACACACACACACACACACACACACGAACACGCACGCGCACACACACACACACACACACACACACACACACACCTGTAACGTTTGGAGTTCACAGGCATTACGTCCATGGCGATGTAGTACTGCTGGCATGGGTCCAGGTTACGCACCTTCACGCGCACTGACGGAAACATCCTCCTAGTCACAGCACAACATTCATCACAACTATTATTATTTTTCACCAAAATAAAACATGCAACACAATATTTCAAAGGCCGATTCGATTACCACTGGTGTAAAATGACTGTATTTAGGCCAACAAAAATGAAAATCCAGGTAAAGATTTTGTTCCACAAGTCCTATCAAGTAACACATGAAGGAGGCTCGAGCTGCTCCGGTCAAGGTGAAGTTCAACCTTTTATGGTCACGAGGACATTCTTCACTGATTTACGGTTTTAGCTCTTAACACCGGACCGTTTACATTTCAGCAGTAGGGTCTAATAAATTATTCAAAGCATCTAACTTTGTGGAAAATTATTAGTATTCAACGTGAATTTATTCAGATAGGAAATAGAATTATTCAGCACTGATATCTCTTTAAAATATTGTTCACAATGTCACCAGAAAGTAGGCTACAGGCTAACAGTTTTTCTGGTAGCCTATATTTTAATTGGCAATTCACTGTGGACATTCCAGTGTGTCCTACTTTACAATCTCCAAAATTAAAATGACCGAATAGGCTATCCATCCTATTAATAACAAAACAAATGAGATTTAAAACTATTTGTGTAAGGCTATCTTTTTCCTGAAATAATTTCAAATGATTTCTCTAGTTCCACAAGCCTGACCCTCTAACAGCCATTCCTTGAATGCACTCCCAGTTCCTGATCCCTGAAGTAAAATCAAATTATTTCGCAATGGTTGCAAATTAAATAGGCCATTGAGCCCCAGTACCATCCATTTACACCTGGGATGGTACCCTGTTTTCAGGTCGGTATATAAGCTGTAGCGCCATGTAAATATGCCTACTATAATAATAGACATTCCAATACAAATGTTAATGCTTAGCAAAGCCTATCTCCCTTTTACCTGCCAGCTTTGGTGATGATCATCTCCGTCCCGATCTCGTGGAATCTGTTCCACAGCTCCGAGCCCTGCAGCTCTACTCGCACCTCTCTGCCCTGCTGGAGCTCCCTCTCCCCCGGCCTCGCTGTCTCCTCGCCCGGGCTGGACTCACCCGGGCCGGATCTCACACCCTCTCCTCCCGGGCCAGACGCAGGCCTCCTCGGCGTGGAGCCTGCCTTCTTCCTCAGGCTCCTTGGATGGTCTTCCAGTATTAAAAGAGACATTTTAATTGCACATGTTTTATATGGATATCAATGATGCATTAGTCTATTCCATTGCCCCACGTTATCCAAACTCCTCTCAGAATGAGAATGACCCGTCTAGTCTGTTCTATCTCTGTAGCCTACCTCCTTATTCTATTTTGCCATTGCTTATTGTGTAAATGTTGGTAGATTGTTTTGTATTATTGTACTTGCACTGTCCTGTCTTGTTCCTGCATTATTATTATGATTATCATTATGATTCTTAATATAGGCATAACAATAATAATAATGGGCCCAAAAATAATAATAATAATAATAATAATAATAATAATAATAATGCACAGATTCCTCGTACGTGGCTAAATAAAAATCTAATCTGAATCAGTTCTCACCAGCTTTAAAAATATCCTAGTGAATGATAACATTTCACCCTGTTTGTTTTCCCCGAAATTCAGCATATTCTCGTTTGTGAGAAATACCTAACTTGAAGTAGTTGTTCAATGTTTCTATAACTTTATTGTGTTGTATTAATGCCAGGATTTATCTCAGAAAAATAAATATCACCAGACTTGTACCATAATAAAAAAGAACAAGATAACAAGAACCCCAGTGTACCTGTAGGCTACCTGCACTTGTTACATAGGGCAACACCAACTTTCTATTCTATTCTATTCTATTCTATTCTATTCTATTCTATTCTATTCTATTCTATTCTATTCTACCAGGTCGTGTAAACAGAGCGCTGCTCTCTACTGACCGTAGTCCTCGGGCTCGCGGATGATGGTGCCTTCATCGGTTCCGGTGTCCAGTGAGCTCGCGTCCTTCCCGTGTTCTACTTTCATCCTCTTGCCGGTTTTACCGACCAGCGCCTCCACCGAGAACGCATGGGCTCGCGTGCTCAGACCCTGCATCCTTGCGCAAATCAGTCTCCTCTCTCGGTATCGGTCTGAAGCTTGCTGCGCTCTTTTCCGGTTTTCCGCCTCATCCAGAACCGGGCGCGTCAGCACCTCTGCATCTCTCCTCGCGGGGCCGTGACGCGGCTAATTGGCCCTGTGTGTTCCCATGTCTCCAGGGCGTGCGCGTGCCTCCATGAAGCCCAGATTATTGCCCCACTGTTTCCGCTGGACTCTGCTGCCTTTACTACAGCCTCTCTCTCTCTCTCTCTCTCTCTCTCTCTCTCTCTCTCTCTGACAGCTCGGGCTCCCCTCCTCGCGGTCCCAGCGCGTCACCGGAGGGAGGGGGCGGGGGGCGCGCATTCCACCAGTATAGAGCCAATAAAACACTATCCAAAGACTCACAAAAATGAACAGAGCACGATTTAGGATCAGTGCAATACCCCATAGATCTTTTGATTAATCAAAGCCATGATAGGCCACTCCTCGATTGTATCAGTCATTACTGTTGATTCTGAAACAGAAATCATCCAAGCCTACATTTCTTCATGACCTGTTTCATAGAATTC